>NW_016971802.1:0-248 GCF_001483705.2 Eufriesea mexicana
ATTGCAGTGAAGAGCACAATAACCGCAGATATCCCAGCATAAGCTGCCCTAACCTAACCTAACATAACCAAACGTAACGTAACTCCGCCTGACATACCAGGACCACTAATGCTCGCCGCCCGATGGTCGAGGAGGGTATAGTAGTGCAATATAGGGCGCAGAAAGCCACCAAATAGCAGTGTACAGCACAAAAGTCGAAGAAATACTAACCGAACCTTCCCAATCTAACCTAACCGAACATAACCCAA
>NW_016971803.1:0-204 GCF_001483705.2 Eufriesea mexicana
CTATAGCATAGCAATGACTGTAGCACGCCAATAGAATCTTTCCTTCTTATTTATGCAAGAAAGGTAGCTCACCACGATATTAGTCGAAGATGTCAATAAAATTAAATTTTCCAGGAAGATTCTATAGCATAGCAATGCCTATAGCACGCCAATAGAATATTTCCCCCTTATTTATGCAACAAAGTTAACTCACCGCGATATTAG
>NW_016971803.1:264-491 GCF_001483705.2 Eufriesea mexicana
AGCACGCCAATTGAATCTTTCCTCCTTATTAATGCAATGTAGTTAGCTCACCACGATATTAGTCGAAAATGTCAATAAAATTGAATTTCCCTTGCAGATTCTATAGCTTTGCAATGCGCAGAGCACGCCAACAGAATCTTTTCTCCTTATTTATGCAAGAAAGGTAACCCACCACGATATTAGTCGGTAATGTCAATAAAATTGTATTTCCCTTCCTGATTCTATAG
>NW_016971804.1:0-597 GCF_001483705.2 Eufriesea mexicana
TATTAGTCGAAAATATCAATAAAATTGAATTCTCCTGCCTGATTCTATAGCATTGCAATGGCTGTAGCACGCCAATAGATTCTTTCCTCCTAAATATGGAAGAAAGTCTGCACACCACGATATTAGACGAAAATGCCAATAAAATTGAATTTTCCATCCGGATTCTATAGACCTGCAACGGCAATAGCAAACCAATAGAATCTTTTCTCCTTATTCTAGCACGAAAGTTAGATCACCAGGATATTAGTCGAAAATGTCAATAAAATTGAATTTTCCATCCGGATTCTATAGACCTGCAACGGCAATAGCAAACCAATAGAATCTTTTCTCCTTATTCTAGCACGAAAGTTAGATCACCAGGATATTAGTCGAAAATGTCAATAAAATTGAATTTTCCATCCGGATTCTATAGACCTGCAACGGCAATAGCACGCCAATAAAATCTTTCCTCCTTATCTATGCAAGAAAATTAGATCACCACGATTTTAGACGAAAATGTAAATAAAATTGAATTTTCCATCCGGATTCTATAGACCTGCAACGGCAATAGCACGCCAATAAAATCTTTCCTCCTTATTTATGCAAGAAAATTAGCTC
>NW_016971805.1:0-720 GCF_001483705.2 Eufriesea mexicana
GTATAGCACGGAAGTCATATACGTCCTCACGTAACCCAAACAAACCTAACCTAATCGAGCGTAACTGAACACAACTTAAAGTACCGCGGCCACAATTTGCTGTCACTCCCACGTCATGGCGGATAATATTAGATCGCAGTAGAGGCAGAAATCCACCGTACAGCAGTGTGTAGCACGAAAGACAGGGCTAATCCAACCTAACCAAGCATAACCTAACATGACAATGCGCATTCGAACTCAACCTAACGTAGCGCGACCACTATTGCTGGCGTCCACATGCCCAAGCAGATTAGAGTAGAGCTCTGCAGGGGGTAGGCAACCACCGGATGGCAGTGTATAGCGTG
Organism: Eufriesea mexicana; assembly: GCF_001483705.2. Lineage (NCBI taxonomy): Eukaryota > Metazoa > Arthropoda > Insecta > Hymenoptera > Apidae > Eufriesea > Eufriesea mexicana. The sequence continues at coordinate 345 of NW_016971805.1, forward strand.
AAAGTCAAAGCTATCCTAACCAAGCCCAGCCAAACGTAACCTAACCAACGTAACATAACACAGCCTAACGAGCCGAGAGCACTATTCCTGGCATACATATAGACAAGCAGGGTGTGATAGCGCACAAAAGAGTGCAGAAGACCATACAATAGCAGTGTGTTGCACAAAAGTCGAAGTCACGATAACCTTACACAACGAAATCTAACACAGCTGAGCGCAACATAACTCAACCAAACATGCGCCGACCACTACTACTGCCCTCACAAGGTCGAGCGAGGTAGAGTGGCGCAATATAGGGCGCAGAAATCCACCCTATTGCAGTGTATAGCAAAGAAGTCAAAGCTACCCTGTCCTAACCTAACCAAACGTAACGCAA
>NW_016971806.1:0-563 GCF_001483705.2 Eufriesea mexicana
TAAGGATGTAAGTATGGATGTATGTATGGATGGATGTAAGTTTGCATGTATGGATGTATGTATGAATGAATGTATGTTCGTATGTATGAATCTGTGTATTGATATGTGTATGGATGCATGGCGGGATGGATGGATTGGTGGATGGATGTATGGATGGAAGGATGTATGGATCGATGTATGTATGGATGGGTGGAAGTTTGGATGGATGGATGTATGGAAGTATGGATGTATGTATGAGGATGGATGGATGTATCGAATGATGGTAGTACGAATGGACGGGTTTATGTGTGTATGGACGTGTGGATATATGGATGTATACATGGATGGGTGAATGAATGGATAGATTTATGGATCGATGGATGTATGAAAGGGAGGATATATGGATGTGTGGATGTACGAATGGATGTATGTATGGAGGTATGGTTGTACGGCTGGACGGATTTACGGAGGGATGGATGTACGGATGTATGGACGTATGGACGTATATATTTATGGATGTATGTATGGATAGGTGTGTGGGTCGGTGGATGTATGGATGGGTGCATGTATGGATGCATGGATTG
>NW_016971807.1:0-513 GCF_001483705.2 Eufriesea mexicana
ACCTATCGTGCCGAGACCGCTATTGCTGCCCTCCCCGCAGCCGAGCAGGACATACTAGAGCACCCTATATCGCAGAAATCCACCGAATAGCAGTGTGCAGCAGAAAAGCAGAGGCTACCCTAACCAAAGTTAGCCTAACCAAGCCTAACCGAACGTAACCTGGCTGAACGGAACGAGCCGAGACCAATATTGCCGGCCTTCCCAGAGCAAAGCTGGAAACATTAGAGCACTGCAGGGAGCAGGCGTCCACCTAATAGCAGACAATAGCACTAACGACAAAGCTGTGCCCTCCTAACCTAACCAACCGTATCACAACCAAATGTAACCTAACCAAACCTAGCGCGCCGCTACCTCCATTGCTGTCCTCCCCAGAGCCAAGCAGAACAGATAAGTGGAGGGTAGGACGCAGAAAGCCATGGAATTGCCGTGTATGTCTGAAAAGTCAAAGCAAACCAAACATAACCGACACCAATGGAACATAACCAAACATAACCGACACCAATGGAACATAAC
>NW_016971808.1:0-309 GCF_001483705.2 Eufriesea mexicana
TTTATATATGCAAGAAAGTTAGGTGATCACGATGTTTTTCGAAAATGTCAGTAAAATTGAATTATCCCGCCAGACTCTATAGCATTAATATGGCTATAGCACGCCAGTAGAATCTTTCATCCTTATATATGCAAGGAAGTTGGGCCACCACGATATTAATCGAAAATGGCAATAATATTGTATTTTTCAGCCAGATTCAATACGAATGCTATGGCTATAGCACGCCAGTAGAATAATTCGTCCATGTTTATACATGAAAGTTAGGTGATCACGATGTTATTCGAAAATATCAATAAAATTGAATTTTCC
>NW_016971809.1:0-532 GCF_001483705.2 Eufriesea mexicana
CCATTCAGATTCTATAGCTTTGCAATGACTAGAGCGCGCCAGCAGAATGTTTTCTACTTACTCTCGCAAGGAAGTTAGCTCACCACGACACAAGTCGAAAATGTCAACAAAACTGTATTTTCCAGCCACAATCTATATCATTGCGATGGCTATAGCACTCAAAAAGCATCACTCCTCCTTACTTAAGCCAGGAAGTTAGCTCACCACGATATTAGTCGAAAATGTCAACAAAATTAACAAAATTTTATTTTCCAGCCACATTCTAGATCATTGCAATGGCTATGGCACTCAAAAAGCATCTTTCCTCCTTACTTACGCAAGGAAGTTTGCTCACCACGATATTAGTCGACAATGTCAACAAAATTGTATTTTCCAGCAACATTCTATATCATTGCAATTGCTATAGCACTCAAAAAGCATCGTTCCTCCTTTCTTGTGAAAGGAAGTTAGCTCACGGCGGTGTTAGTCCAAAATGTCATTCAAATTGAATTTTCCAGCAAGATTCTATAGCAATCCAATGGCTATAGCACGT
>NW_016971810.1:0-537 GCF_001483705.2 Eufriesea mexicana
ACCTAACGTGACTAGACCACTATTGCTTGCATACGCAGAGCCAAGCAGAGCGCTATAGAGCACTGTAGTGCGCAGAAATGCGCCGAAGTGCAGTGTATAACACAATAGTGCAAAGCAATCCTCCCCTGCCATAACCTAACCTAACCTGACCAAACGTTACATAACCAATCCTTTCGTGTCACGGCCACCATTGCAGCCCTCCACAAAGAAAAGCGGAATGTACTGGAGCACTGTAGTGCGCAGAAACGGGCCGCATTGAAATGAATAGCACAAAAGCCATGGATGTCCAAACCTAACTTAACCTAACCGAACCTAAGCAAACGTAACATAACACGAACTAACGTGTCAATATCATTATATCTGGCCTCCCCAGAGCCGAGCAGAGAATATTAGAACACAGTAGAGCGCAGAAATCCGTGGATAGCAGTGTTTAGCACAAAAGTCAAAGCAACCCTATCCTAATATATCCAACCGTCACATACCCGAACGTAACATAACGCAATCTAACGTACCCAGACCACTATTGCTGGCCTTTCC
>NW_016971811.1:0-267 GCF_001483705.2 Eufriesea mexicana
GCTATCCTAATCTAACCAAACGTAGCATAACCAACCCTAACCAAACACAACCTAACGTGCCGTAACAGTTATTGCTGCCATTCCCAGACACAGGCAGAACATGCTAGAGCACAGTGGACAGGAGAGTTCCACCGAATTGCAATGCATATAGCAAAAGTGAAAGGTACCCTGCCCAAACTTAGCCTAACCTTACCTAACGGAAACTAACCTAACACTACATAACGTGCCGCGGCCACGGTTGACGGCAACCCCAGAGCCAAGCAGAAC
>NW_016971812.1:0-535 GCF_001483705.2 Eufriesea mexicana
TTTTATTTACGTTTTCGACTAATATCGTTGTGAGCTAAACTCCTTGCATAAATAAGGAGGAAAAAATCTATTTGCGTGCTATAGCCACAGCAATGCTATAGAATCAGGCTGGAAAATTCAATTATATTGTTGTTTTCTACTAATATCGTGATGAACTAACTCCATTGTATACGAAAGGGGGTAGAATTCTATTGGCCTACTATAGCCATGGCAATGCTATAGAATCTGGCTGGAAAATTCAATTTTATTTACATTTTCGGCTAATATCGTTGTGAGCTAATCTTCTTGCAGAAATAAGCAGGAAAAAATCTATTGGCGTGCTATAGCCATTGCAATGCTATAGCAATGCTCTCGAATCTGCCTGGCAAATTCAATTTTATTGACAATTTCGACTAATATCGTGGTGAGCTAGCTCCCTTGTGTACGAAATGGGGAAGAATTCTATTGGTCTACTATAGCCATTGTAATGCTTTAGAATCTGGCTGGAAAATTCAATTTTAATGACATTTTCGACCAATATCGTGGTGAGCTAGCT
>NW_016971813.1:0-515 GCF_001483705.2 Eufriesea mexicana
TCGAACCTAGCTCACCTCAGTCATTGCCGATCTTGTCATGACTTAGACGAGAACCAAGGTAATTCCCGAACCAGTGAAACTCCCAGAGTCGCAACGATGGTCCAGCGGGGCCTTGCAGCCAGACAGACACCACGTGCCCCTGCCACACGGGGTAGAACTTAATCATCCCTGTGGTCTAACCGTAGACACATGCCGGACCAACTGCAGGCCTATACCCTAGTCTCGTCCGACCAGGGCTGCTGGAACCTCGCATTGTCTCCAGAAGAAACAGTGATCCGAGAGTGACTCTGGAGCCCGATGCATGACGGGATTGACAGTGGCTGGAATGAGTGCCGGATATGAGTCGTGACGATGAGTTCTGAAGCATGGAATTACCGAGTACACGGGTGTACGTCGCGTAGGCTAGTCGGTACTTATGAGCGATCGCGGTTGTCGCGAAAACAATTTCGTTGTATTTGGTAAACGAGAAGGAATACAGAATAGGTATGCTCGCTCCAAGTTAGGTAGCTTACCTT
>NW_016971814.1:0-956 GCF_001483705.2 Eufriesea mexicana
TTCTTGGCACGTCAGTCTGGGTTATGTTGCGTTTGGTTAGGTCATGTTTGGATACGTTAGAATTGGGTGGCTTCGACTATTCTGTCATGCACTGCGATTCTATGGAGTTTTGAGCTCTACTCACATCTAATATGTTCTGCTTGGCTCGGTGGAGGGTAGCAATAGAGGTCTTGGCACGTTAGGGTGAGTAAGGTTACGTTTAGCTACGTTACTTTTCGTTATGTTAGGACAGGATAGCTCAGACTTTTGTGCAGTACACTGGTATACGTTGAACTCCTGCGCTATACTGTGCTCTAGTGTCCTCCGCCTGGCCCTGGGGTGGCCAGCAATAGCGGTCACGCCGTGTTAGGTTGGTATGTCACGATTGGCTCGGTTAGGATTGGCCACCGTGACATTTGTGATGTACACTGCTATTCCGGATTTCTAGACTATAATGTTATCTAATGGGTCCCGCTTGTCTCTACGAAGGCCATAAATAACGGACGCTGCACGTTACCTTGTCCTAGACTACGTTTGGTCAGGTTTGGTTGCGCCAGGTTAGGTTACGGTATCCAAGACTTTTGTGCTATACGCTGCTATACGGTAGATTTCTGGGCTCTACATTGCTCTACTATACTCTGCTCGGCTCTGGGGAGACGAGAAATAGCGGCCGCGGCACGTTGGGTTGATTTAGTTCACGTTCGGTTAGATAAGTTCAGGCTATGTTTGGTTAGGATAGCTTTGACTTTCGAGCCATACACGTTTGGTTATGTTGGGGAAGGTTAGGTTACGATATCTGCGGCAACTGTGCTATTCACTGACTTGCGGTGGATGTCTGCGCACTACTGTGCTCTAATTCTGCTTGCGTATTTTGGCGCCAGCAATAGTGTCTCGTCATGTTATGTTGTGTTGTGTTACGTTTGGGTATGTTACGCTCGGTGAGGATAGGATAATACATTTTGCACTTTTGTGATATA
>NW_016971815.1:0-518 GCF_001483705.2 Eufriesea mexicana
GTTGTGCTCTAGTACAATCTGCTTTTCCCTGTCGAGACCAGCTATAGTGTCCTCATCGTGTTAAGTTGCGTTTGGCTACGTTTGAATACGTCACGTTTGGCTAGGTTAGGATAGGCTGCGTTGACATTCGTGCTATTCACTGCTTTTCTGTGCTCCAATATGCCCTGCTTCTCTCTGGGGGGCCAGAAGTATTGGTCTCGTCACGTCATGCTTAACTGCAATACGTTTGCATAGGAGAGGTATGGCACGGTTATGTCAGGGTATCTTTGACGTTTCCGCTATTCTTTGCGATGCGGTGGATTTTTGCGCTCTGCTGTGCTCTAGTAGATCCTGGTTGTCTATGTGGAGGCCAGAAACGGTGGTCTGGTCTTGTTTGGCTGAGTTTTGCCACGATGGGTTACGTTACCTTTGGTGAGGCTTGGAAATGATGGTTCAGTCATCTGTGCTATACACTGCATTCCACCGATTTCTGCGCTCTACTGCGCTCTAATATTTTCTGCTTGGCTCTTGGGAGGCCA
>NW_016971816.1:0-309 GCF_001483705.2 Eufriesea mexicana
TGGAAGGCGTTAGGCGAACTAGTCACCAAGCTATTGCAGATTATAAATTCTGAATAAACCTATTCTTTGGCAAGTAGATGGCTGTAATCGCCATTTAATTGGAGGCGATAAGCGATCTATTCACCAAGCTATAACAGGTTATAGATTTTGGATAGACCTATGCTCTGGCAAGTAGGTGGCTGTACTTACCATTGGCTTGAAGGCGTTAGGCGATCCATTCAGCATTATATAACAGATTATTGATTTTGAATAGACCTCTTCTCTGGCAAGAAGATAGCAGTACTTGCCATTGGGCTGAAGGCGTTCGGC
>NW_016971817.1:0-1447 GCF_001483705.2 Eufriesea mexicana
CCCATGGTATAGCGTTGAATAGCACAAAAGAGGAAGTAGCATATCATAACCTGGCCAAACATGGCATAACCAAACGTAACCTCACTCAGCACAACATGACGAGACTACCATTGCTCTCCTCCACAAAGAAAAGCTGAATGCAGTATAGCACTACAGTGCGAAGAAACCCACCGCCTTGCATTGAAGAGCACAAGCGTTGAAGTTGTCCTAACATAATCGTACCCAATCTAGCCTATCCGAGCGTAACATATCTCAAACTAACGTGCAGAGACGACAATTGCTGTCCACACCAGAGCCAAGCAGAACATACTGGAGAACACTGGATCTCAGAAGTCCACCGCACTGCAGTGCAATGCAAAAGTAACCTAACCTAACAAGGCCCCATCTACCCTACCCAAAGGTAATGCAACTAAACATAACGAGACGAGACCAATATTGCTGGTCTCCCCAGAGCCAAGCAGTACATGCCAGGGCACAGTAGAAAGCACTGATCCATTGAATACCAATGAATAGCACAAAAGTCAAGGCTAATGTATCCTCAGATAGCAAAACGTGACATAAACGAACGTAACATAATTCACGCTCTCGTGCTGAGGACACCACTGCAGGCAACCCAGAGACAAGCAGAATATACTAGAGCATAGTGGAACGCAGATATCCACCGCGTTGCATTATATAGCACAGAAGTCAAATATTCCCTGACACAAAATGGCATAAATTAACCTAACCGAACGTACTCTAATACAACATAACCTGCCACGACCACTATTGCAGGCCCCCGGAGACGCGAAGTATATAATAGAGCACAGTAGTGCGCAGAAATCCGCGGACTGCAGTGTATAGCCCAAAAATCCAAGCTATACTAACCTTACCTCACCAAACGTTACATAGCCTAACGTGGCATAGCTCAATCCAACGTACCGATATCACAATTGCTGGCCTCCCCAGGGGTGCGCAGAATGTAGAACAGCACAGCAGAGCGTAGAAATCCACCGCATTGCAGTGTATAGCACAAAAGTCGAAGAAAACCTATCGCAATTTAGCCAATCGTAGCAAAACCATGCGTAACCTAGCTATACCTAATATGACGAGACCACTATTGCTAGTTTTCATAGAGATAGGCAGAATTTACCATAGCACAGTAGAACGCAGATATCCACCGAAGTGCAGTGTATATCATAATTGTCAAAGTAGCTTATCCCGACATAGCCAAACGTAACATACCCAAACGTAACGTAACTCAACCTAAGACGGCGAGACCACTATAGCTGGCCTACACAGAGGCAGGCAGAATGTACTGGAAAACATTAGTTGCAGAAATCCACCGCATTGCAGTGAATAGCACAAAAGTCGTAGAAATCATGGCCTAACCTGACAAAACCAAATCTAACCAATGGTAACGTCGCACAACATAACGTGCCGAAACCACCATTGCTGGCCTCCCCAG
>NW_016971818.1:0-449 GCF_001483705.2 Eufriesea mexicana
CAATTTCACTGACATTTTCGACTAATATCGTGGTGAGCTTACTTTCTTGTATAAATAAGGAGGTAAGATTCTATTGGCGTGCTATAGCCATTGCAATTCTATAGAACCTGTCTGGATAATTCAATTTTATTAACATTATCGTCTAATATCGTGGTGGGCTAACTTTCTTGCATAAATTAGGAGGTAAGATTCTATTGGCGTGCTTTAGCCATTGCAATTCTATAGATTCTGTCTGGAAAATTCAATTTTATTAATATTTTCGACTAATATCGTTGTTAGCTTTCTTTCTTGGATAAATAAGGCGGAAAGATTCTATTGGCGTGCTATAGCCATTGCGGTGCTATAGAATCTGTATGGAGAATACAATTTAATTGACATTTTCGGTCAATATCGTGGTGAGCTACCTTTCTTGCATAAATAAGGAGGAAGGATTCTATTGGCGTGCTATA
>NW_016971819.1:0-2469 GCF_001483705.2 Eufriesea mexicana
TAAAATTGAATTTTCCAGACATATTCTATAGCATTGCAATGGCTATAGCACGCCGGTAGAATCCTTCCTCCTTATATATGCAAGAATGGTAGCCCACCACGATATTAGTCGAAAACGTCAATAAAATTGAATTTTCCAGCCAGATTCTATAGCATTGCAATAGCTACAGCATGCCAGTAGAAACTATCCTCCTTATATATGCAAGAAAGTTAGGTCACAGCGATATTAGTCGAAAATGTCATTAAAATTGAATTTTCCAGCAATATTCTATATCATTGTAGTGGCCATAGCGCGCAAAAAGAATATTTCATCCTTATTTATGCAATACAGTTAAATCTCCACGTTACTAGACGAAAATGTCAATAAAATTGTATTTTCCAGCAAGATTCTATAGCATTGCGATGGCTATGGCACGCCAATAGAATGTTTCATCCCTATGTATTCAAGTGGGATTGCTCAGCGCGGTATTAGTCGAAGATGTCAGTTAAATTACATTTTCTCGCCAGATTTTGATGCATTTCAACGGCTATAGCACGCTAGTAGTATCTCTCCTACTTATATATGCAAGAAAGTTAGGTCACCACGATATTAGTCGAAAATGTCAATAAAATTGAATTTTCCAGCCAGATCCTATAGCACTGTAATGGCCATAGCGCGCAAATGGAATATTTCATCCTTATTTATGCAATACAGTTAAATCTCCACGTTATTAGACGAAAATGTCAATAAAATTGTATTTTCCAGCAAGATTCTATAGCATTGCGGTGGCTATGGCGCGCCAATAGTATATTTCATGCTTATTTATGCAAGTGGATTTGCTCACCACGATATTAGTCGACAATGACAATAAAATTTAATTTTCCGGTCAGACTCTATAGCATTGTAATTGCTACGGCGCGCCAACAGAATCCTTCCTCCTTATTTATGCAGGAAAGCTAGCTCCACACGATATTAGTCGAAAATGTCATTGAAGTTGAATTTTCCAGACAGATTCTATAGCATTGTAGAGGCCATAGCGCGCAAATTGGATATTTCATCCATATTTATGCAATACAGTTATTTCACCACGATATTAGACGAAAATGTCAATAAAATTGTATTTTCCAGCAAGATTCTATGGCATTGCGATGGCTATGGCGCGCCAATAGTATATTTCATGCTTATTTATGCAAGTGGGTTTGCTCACCACGATATTAGTCGGTAATGTCAATGAAATCGAATTTTTCTGGCAGATTCAGTGGAATTGCAGTGGCTACAGCATGTCAAGAGGATCTTTCCTCCTTATTTTGGAAAGTGGGATTGCTCACTGCGACATTAGTCGGAAATGTCAATAAAAATGTATTTTCCAGCAAGATTCTGTAGCATTGCAATGGCTATAGCACGTCACTAGTATCTTTCCTACTTATTTATGCAAGAAAGTTAGCCCGCCACGATACTAGTCGAAAACGTCAATAATATTAAATATTCCAGCCAGATTCTATAGCTTTGAAATAGCTACAGAACGCCAGTAGAATCTTTCCTCCTTATATATTCAAGAAAGCTAGGTCGCCACGATATTAGTCGAAAATGTCAATAAAAATGTATTTTAAAGCAAGATTCTTTAGCATTGCAATGGCTATGGCGCGCCAATACTATATTTCATGCTTATTTATGCAAGTGGGTTTCCTCACAACGATATTAGTCGAAAATGTCAAAAAAATCGAATTTTTCAGGCTGATTCTATGGAATTGCAGTGGCTACAGCATGTCAAAAGAATCTTCCCTCCTTATTTTTGCTAGTGGGATTGCTTACTGCGATATTAGTCGAAAATGTCAATAAAATTGAATTTTGCAGCGAGATTCTATAGCATTGTAACGGCTGTAGCACGCCAACAGAATCTATCCATGTTATTTATGTAGGAGAGTTAGCTCACCACGATATTAGTCGAAAACGTCAATAAAATCGAAATTTTTTGGCAGATTCTACGGAACTGCTGTGGCTACAGCATGTTAATAAAATCTTTCCTCCTTATTTGGGCAAGTGGGATTGATCACAGCGATATTAGTCGAAAATGTCAATAAAATTGAATTTAGCAGCGAGATTCTATAGCATTGTAATGGCTATAGTACGCCAACAGTATCTATTCTTCTTACTTATGTAAGAGAGCTAGCTCACCACGATATCAGTCGAAGATGTAAATAAAATTGAATTTTCCAGTCAGATTCTGAAGCATTGCAATGGCTATAGCATGCCAGTAGAATCTTTCCTCCTTATATATGCAAGAAAGTTAGGTCACCACGATAGTAGTCGATAATGTCAATAAAGTTGTATTTTCCAGCCGGATTCTCTAGCATTGTTATGGCTATAGCACGTCAATAGATGTTTCATCCCTATTTATGCCCGCGGTTTTGCTCACCACGATATTATTCGAATAGGTCATTAAAATTGAATTTTCCAGACATATTCTATAGCATTGCAATGGCTATAGCA
>NW_016971820.1:0-574 GCF_001483705.2 Eufriesea mexicana
TTGAATAGACCTATTCTCTGGAAGTAGATGGCTGTACTTGCCATTGGACTGAGGGCGATAGGCTATCTAATCACCAAGCTATGACAGACTATAGATTTTGAATAGACTAATTCTCTGGCAAGTAGGTGGCTGTAATTGCCATTGGATGGAAGGCGTTAGGCGATGTATTCACCAAGCTATAGCAGATTATACATCTTGCATAGACCTATTCTCTGGCAAGTAGATGGCTGTACTTGCCATTGGATTGAAGGCGTTATGCGATCTATGCACCATGCTATAACAGGTTATATATTTTGAATAGACCTTTTTTCTGGAAAGTATATGGCTGTACTTGCCATTGGATTAAGCTGATCTATGCACCAAGCTTTACAAGGTTAATGATTTTGAGTAAAGCTATCCTCCGGCAAGTAGATGGCAGCACTTGCCATTGGATTTAAGGCGTAAGGCGATCTATTCACCATGCTGTAACAGATTGTAGATTTTGAATAGACCTATTCCCTGGCAAGTGCACGGCTGTACTTGCCATTGGATTGCAGGCGTTAGGCGATCTATTCACAAAGCTATAACAGGTTTT
>NW_016971821.1:0-5405 GCF_001483705.2 Eufriesea mexicana
CATATTTGAACAGGATATAGTAGGTCTATGTGGAGGGCAGAAATCCACCGAACAGCGGTGTAAAACACAAAAATCGAAGCTATACCGTCCTAACCTTACCAATTTTGACCTTACCAAACGAAGCCTGACGAAACATATCGTGCCACTACCATAGTTGCTGGCATCCACAGATTGTAGCAGAGTTTAGTGGAGCACAGTAGAGCGCAGAAAGCCGCCAAGTTGCAATGTAAACAACACGAGACAAAGAAAGCCAAACCAAGCCTAACCCATCCTATCATAAGCATACATAACCAAACTAAACCTATCGCGCCGCGACCGCCACTGATGGCCTCACCAATATCGTATAGGGTATAGTAGAGCAACGAAGAGAGCAGCAATCAACCGAATTGAAGTGTACAGCACAAAAATCAAAGCAATCCTATCACGTAACATAGCCACACATAACATAATACATCATAATGTGCCTGGGGCACTATCGCTGGCCTCGCCATCGCCGTACTTAACATATTAGAGGAGGGCGGGGCGCAGAAGACAAGGGAATGTCAGTGTATGGCAGAAAGGTCAAAGCAATCAAAATCAAAACCATGCTAGCATAACCTAGCCAAACGTAATCTAACAGAACGGAGCCTGCCGCGGCCACTACTTCTGGCCGTCGCAGAGCAAAGCAGAGCGCACAATAGACAGTAGAGCGGAGAAATCCACAAAAAAAGCAATATGTACCGCAAAAGTCAAAGGTACCCGATCCTAACCTAACAAATCGTGACATTACCAAACGTAACCAAACTCAACCAGACGTGCAGCCACCACTAATCCTGGCATCTCCAGGGCCAAGTGGAACATATTAGACGAAAGTAGGGCGCAGAAATAAATAGAATCGCTGTGTATAGCAGAAAAGTCGAAGACATCCATACCAAGCCCACACTAACGTGACCTAACGTAACGCAGCCAAAGATAGCGTAACGTGCCACGACCACAATTGCTGTCTTCCCGAGAGTCGAGCAAGGTACTGCAGAGCAATATTGAGCGCAGAAATCCGCCGAATATCAGTAAATAGCACAATAGTCAAAGCTATCCTCTCCGAGCCTAACCAAGCGTAACGTAACCATACGGCACCTAACACATCCTAACGTGCTGCGGCCATATTTCCTGGCCTCCCCATCGCCAAGCAGGGAGTATTAGACTACAGTATATCGCAGAAATCCACCGAAAAGCAGTGTTCAGCTCAAAAGCCAATGTTGAACTCTCCTAGCGTTACCAAACGTTTTGAAACCATACGCAACACGACCCAGGCTAACGACCAGGGGCTACTACAGCCGGCCTCAGCTTAGCCTAGCATAACACACTAGGTCACAGTAGAGCACAGACATTCACGAATAGAAATGTTTAGCACAGAAGTGAAAGCACTCCTAGCCTATCTTTGCCTATCCCAGCAAAACCGAACGTGACCTGACAAAAGGTAAAGAGCCGAGGCCACTATTATTGGCCTTCCCAGGGCCAAGCTGAAGATATTAGAGCACTGTAGGGCGCAGAGATACGCCGAATAGCAGACTATGGCAATAAAGTCAAAGCTATCCTCTCCCAACCTAACCAATCGTAACATAACCGAACGTTTCGTAACTCAATCAATCGTGACTCGACCACAACTGCCGGCCTCCCCAGAGAAAAGCAGAATATGTTAGAGCACAGTGGAGCGCAGAAATCCACCACATGGCATTGTATAGCACAAGAATCAAGGATACCCTAACGCAACATGGCCCACCATAACTTAACCAAACGTACTTAAAACCAACATATCGTGCCTCGACCACCATTTCAGAACCCCAGAGCCATGCAGTACATACTGGTGAACAGTAGAACGCAGGAATCCACCGTATTGCTGTGTACATCACAAAAGCCAGACATACCCTGATATATCCTGACCATACATAACCCACCAAATGTAGTGTAACTTAGTATAGCGTGACGAGACCAATATTGCTAGCCTCCTCGTAGTCAAGCAGAGCATATGGAGCTCATCAGAGCGATAAGATCCTCCGAATAGCAGTGAATAGCATAACAATCAGAGAAGCTGATCCTAACCTAGCCAAACGAAATATACCCAAACGTAACGAAACACAACGTAACATGGCGAGACCACCATTGCCGGCCTCCAAACGTACTAGCAGAGTGTACTAGGGAACAGTAGTGCTCAAGGATCCAACGTATTGCAGTGAATATAACCAAAAGTAACCTAACTGAGCCTAAGGTGCCAAGATCACTATCCCTGGCCTACCCAGAGTCAAGCAGGACATACTGAGGCACCGTAGAGCGCAGAGATCCACCGTATAGCAGCCCAAAGAACAAAAGTGAAAACTATCCTAAGCAAACATAGCCAAACACAACCTAACGGAACATAACCCCTCTCAACGTATAGAAACGAGATACCTGTTGCTGGCCTTCCCAGAGATAGGGTGAAAATGTTCAAGCACCATTTGGCGCAGGATTCCACCTAATAGTACAGTACAGCATTAAAGTCAAAGCTATCCCCCCCCCCTAACATAGCCAAACCTAAAATGACCTATCCTAACGTAACTCAACTTATCGAGTCGCGACAACCATTGCTATCCCCCCAGATTCAAGCAGAATATATTAGTGGAGAGTAGAACGCAGAAATCCCTCGAATCGCCCTGTATATCACAAATGTCACAGCAATCCATCCCTAAACCTAATCAACAGGTCATAGCAAGACATAACATAACCCAAACTGACGTGCCGATACCGCTGTTGCTGCCCTCCCCCGATTCACGCAGGACGTACTGGAGCACAGTAGATCGCATATATCCGCCGAATAGCAGCGTACAGCACAAAAGTTGAAGCTATCCGAGCCAAACTTAGCCTAACCCATCATAACCAAACGTAACCTGACGCAACGTAACGTACCGGGGCAACTATTGCTGCCCTTCTCGGAGCCGATCTGAAACATTAGAGCTCTCATTGTCACAGAAATCAACCTAATAGCAGACTATGGAAATAAAGTCAAAGCTATCATATCCTAACGTAACCAATAGTGATATGGACAAACGGTACATGACCCAGCCTTACGTGCCGCGGCCAATACTGCTGGCCTCCGCAGAGCTAAGCAGAACACATTAGCGGAGAGTAGAGAGCAGATACCCATAGAATCGCAGTGTATATCAGATAAGTCAGAGATACCCAAACCTACGCCAAACCAACAGAACATAGCCAACCATACCATAACCCTAACTGACGTGCCGGGACCGCTACTGCTGCCACCACCAGAGCAGGGCAGGACATACAAGAGCACAGTAGAGTGCACGAATCCAACTAAAAGCAGACTATAGCACTAAAGTCAAAGCAACCCTCTCCTAACCTGCCCAAACGTAACATAAACAAATGTAACACAACTCAACTTAACGTGCTATGACCACTGTTGCTGACCTCTCCAGCGTCAAGCGGAACACAACAGTGAAGAGTTGTACGCAGAAATCCATACAATCGCTTTGTATATCAGAAAAGTCAAAGCGACCCAAGCCTAATCCAAACCAACAGGACATAGCCAAACATAGCCCGGCCGAACCTAACGTGCCGAGACCGCTGTCGCTGCCCCCCCCCCTCCTCCAGAGCCAAGCAGGACAAACTAGAGCAGAGTACAGCGCGGAAATCCACCGTATAGAAGTGTACAGCACAAAAGTTGTATCTATCCTGACCAAACTGAGCCTAACCCAACCTAACCGAACGTAACCTGACTAATCGTAACGCCCCGGGACCAATATTGCTAGCATTGCCAGAGCCAAGCTGAATATATTAGGGCGCCGCAGGGCGCAGAATTCCACCTAAGAGCAGACTATAGCTCTAAAGTCCTAGGTATCTTCTCCAAACCTATAGTATCGTAAAACGACCAAACGTTTCATAGCTTACAATAACGTGCCGCAACCACACTTGCTGGGCTCCCCAGAGCCAAGCAGGACATGCTAGAGCGCAGTAGAGCGCAGGAATCCTCCGAATAGCAGCGTACTGCACAAGAGTTGAAGCAACCCTGACAAACTTAGCCTAACCCAATCTAACCGAAAGTAACCCGATACAACATCACGTGCCGAGGCCACCATTTCTGGCCGTCCCAAAGCCAAGTTGCGTACATTGAAGCGCAATAGGGCGCTGAAATCCAACGAATAGCAGTCTACATCACGGAAGTTAAAGCTCCACTAACAAAACTTAGCCTGACCCAACATAACCGAGCGTAACCTAACTAAACCTAACGAGCAGCGACCACCATTGTTGGACTTCCCTGAGCCAAGCTGAAAATATTAAAGCACTGTAGGGAGCAGGAATCCACCTAACAGCAGACTACAGAAATAAAGTCAATGATATCCTCTCTAAACCTAACCACTAGTAACATAACAAAAGGTAAACTATCTCAACATTACGCGCCAAGACCACAATTGGTGGCCACCGCAGAGACAATCACAATATACCAGAGCTCAACCTCAAGTGTAGGAATCGTCACCAGGGACAAGCAGAATATATCATAACAAATTTGTGCACAGTAATCCACCGCATTGCTGTGTACAACACAAGAGTCAGAGATATCCTGACCTAACGTCTCCCAGCCTATCCTAACCGAACGTAGCATATCTAAACGTACAGTGCCGAGAATACTATTGCTGGCCTCCTCAAACTCCAACAGAGTATAGTAAAGCAATGGAGAGCGCACAAATCCACCGCATAAAAGTGTATAGCACAAAAGTCAGAGCTATCCTATCCTAACCTAACCAAACGTAACATAACCGAATGTAACCTAACACAACCTTACGCACCGAGGCCACTATTTCTGGCCTGCCCAGGGTAAAGCTGATCATATTGGAGCACAGCAGCGCGCAGAAAGCCTCCAAATAGCGGTGTATAGCACAAAAGTCAAAGATAACCAAATCCCACCTGACATTTTTTCATTTTCTTTTTCTTTCACGTGGGAGAAATCTTCCAAAGATACCCGGCCCCCTTAGGGGAGGTGCTCCCGGGACTTCGCGGCGACGCAATTGCCAGGACGCCCCCGCGACGCAACCGCAGTTCCCTCCCGGCGCGACGCGAAGTCGTACCCGAAACGGTCAGGTCCATGCGCGCGAGACGGGACGATTACAGGCACACACACACACACACACACACACACGACAAGCATACCACCGCACGCATACCCTGCGGACGCCGGGCGACCAACAGGCGACGCCGCCCACCCGGACCACGGTCTCTCGAACTGACAGGCCCCCGCACGCCAGCCCGTGGTCACACTAACCTAGGCTACAACGGGAGAGAGCGACGGTCTCCCCGGCCGTATGTACATGGTCGCACGCGAAGGCGGTGGTCTAACGCATTAACACATCCGGTAGTGCGCGCGCCGCCCTCCAGTACCG
>NW_016971822.1:0-736 GCF_001483705.2 Eufriesea mexicana
TGCAATGGCTATAGCACGCCAATAGTATCTTCCCTAATTATTTATGCAAGAAACTTAGCTCACAACAATATTAGCCCGAAATGTCAATAAAATTGAGTTTTTCAGCCACATTCTAAAGCATAGCTATGGATATAGCATGCCAAAAGTGTCTTTCCTCCTCACCAATGCATGGAAGATAGGTCGCCACGATATTAGTCGAAAATGTCAATAAAATTTTATTTTCCAGGAGAATTCTATAGCATTCAATGCCTATAGCAAGCCAATAGAATCGTTCCTCCTCAGTTATGTAACAAAATTAACTCACCACGATATTAGTCGCAAATGTCAACAAAATTGTATTTTCCAGCCACAACCTATATCATTGCAATGGC
Organism: Eufriesea mexicana; assembly: GCF_001483705.2. Classification (NCBI taxonomy): domain Eukaryota; kingdom Metazoa; phylum Arthropoda; class Insecta; order Hymenoptera; family Apidae; genus Eufriesea; species Eufriesea mexicana. Next base: position 372 of record NW_016971822.1, read on the forward strand.
TATAGCACTCAAAAAGCATCTTTCCTCCTTAATTACGCAAGGAAGTCAGCACACCACGATATTAGTCGAAAATGTCCACAAAATTGAACTTTCCAGCCAGATTCTATGACATTGCGACGGCTATAGCAAGTGAATTGAATCCTTCCTCCTTATTAATGAAAGAAAGCTACCTCACTAGAATATTAGTCGGAAATGACAATAAAATTGAATTTACCAGCTGTATGCTAGAGCAATGAATGGCTATAGCACGCCAGTAGAATCTACCCTCCTTATTAATGCAATAAAGATAGCTCACCACGATGTTAGTCAAAAAAGTCAATAAAATTGAATTTTACATCCAGATTCTACAAGACTGCAATGGCTAT
>NW_016971823.1:0-1186 GCF_001483705.2 Eufriesea mexicana
AGGATCTATGGATGGATGGATGAATGGAAGGACTGAGGTAGGGGTTTACGGATTTACGTATGTTTGGATGTATGTATGTATATATGTATGGATGTGTGGATGGATGGAAGTATCTATGGATGGATGTACGGATGATAGGATTTATGTATGTGTGGATGGATGGATGTGTGACTGAATGAATGGGTGGATGAAGGGATACATGGGTGGATGGAAGGGTGCATGGATGGATGGAAGAATAGTTGGACGCATGTGTCGATGCATAGATATATGGATGGATGGATGCATTGGTGTAGAGATGTATGGATGCATGGATGTACGAACGTATGGACGTGCGTATGCGTGGATGTATGGATGGCTGGGTGGATGAATGGATGTGTGCATTGACTGACGTGTGGGTTGAAGGATGGGTGGATGAAAGGATGCATTGTTGGATGGATGTATGTAAATGGATATATGGATGTATAGATGTACGTATGGATGTATGAATGGATGTATGTATGGTTGTATGGATGTATGGATGGATGTATTTGTGTATGTGTGAATGAACCAAAGTATGGATGGATGGATGTATGGATGGATAGATGCATGGATCGATGTATGTATGAATGCGTGCTAGTACGGATGGATGGATTTATGGATGTGTGGATGTATGGATGGATGGATGGATGTATGGATGTATGGATGTATGGATGTACGTACGTATGGATTTGCGAATGTATGTATGTACGGATGTATGGATGTATTGATGTATATAAGTATGGATGTATGGATGTATATGTGTATGGATGTATGTGTGGATGGATGTATGAGTGGATGGATTTATGGATGGATGGATGTATGGATGTATGTATGGATGAATGGTTGTGTGGATGGATGGATGGACAGCGGTATGGGTGGATGGACATATGGATGTATGGATGTATGAATGTATGGATGTATGGATGGATCAATGTATGGATTGATGGATGTATGGATGTATGGATGTATGGATGTATGCATGTATGGATGTATGTATGTATGAATGAATGGATATAAGAATGTATGGATGCATGCATGTATGGATGTATGGATGTGTGGATGTATGGACGTATGGATGAAACGTATGGATGTCAGAATTTATGGGTGTACGTGTGTATGGATGTATGGATTTATGTATTGATATATTGATCTATGTATGTATGTATGT
>NW_016971824.1:0-257 GCF_001483705.2 Eufriesea mexicana
ACTTGCCAGAGAATAGGTCTATTCAAATTCTATAACCTTCTACAGCTTGGTGAATAGATCGCCCAACGTCTTCAATCCAATGGCAAATGCAGCCATCTACTTGCCAGAGAATAAGCCTATTCAAAATCTATAAGCTGTCACAGTTTGGCGATTAGATCGTATAACGCCTTCAATCCAATAGCAAGTACAGCCACCTACATGCCAGAGAAAAGGTCTATTCGAAATCTATAACCTGTTATAGCTTGGTGAATAGATCG
>NW_016971825.1:0-280 GCF_001483705.2 Eufriesea mexicana
TACATCAGACATGACAAGAGATAATAACATTTCCAGTACGGTAGTTGGTCTTCCGCCAATTGAACATGTAGCCGTTGGATTAAGCAGTTATGTGATGATTTAAATTCTATTGCAGTTCTAGAAAAAAGAAGGACTGTCGTACTATGTCTCTTTACATTAACAATTAACGAAACAGTACTGAGTATATCCATTATCATAGTACGTTTGACGTTGGACAAATTTGGTCCCATGTAATATTATTTTAATATTTTGGGGGTCCTCCTCGCCGTTGTTTGCAGGT
>NW_016971826.1:0-1201 GCF_001483705.2 Eufriesea mexicana
AACCTACCCAAGCCACCTAACCTAATACAACCAAACCTAACCTAACCTGACCTAACCTAACCTAGCTAATCTAGCTCTACGCAACCTAGCCTAACGTAACCCAACCAATCCTAAACTAACCTTATCCAACCTAATCTAAGCTCACCTAACTTAACCAATCGTAAATAATATCGCTAAGACTGCATCGTCCTCTATTGGTATCGCACGCAACGCCAATCAGAATGTAGTAGAGCACGGAGGAGCGAAGGTATACACCGAGTAAGAGTATAAAGCATGAGAGTCAATGTCATCATAACCTACCCTAACCCAGCCCATCTTAGCGAAACGTAACCTAACTCAATTAGACATTCCGAGGCCACTATTCCTGGCAAGCATTCCCAGAGGCAGGCAGAGTATAGGCGAGTACGGTGGATCTCAGAAATCATCCGCATGGCATTGTTTATCGCAAAAGTCAGAGCCACCATAAGCTAACATAACATAACGTAATCTTACCGAATGGAACGTAGCCCAAACTAACTTGCCGCCGCAGAGCTGAGCAGAATATAGTACAGCGCAGTCGATCGCGGGGATCCAGAGAATAGCACAGTACTTCACAAATTTCGAAGCTATACCAACTAAACCTATTGCAAGCTAACATAACATATCCTAACCTAGCATAACCTAACCTGACCTGGCCTGACCTGACCTGACCTGACATTAGCAGATCTGACCTGACCCGACCTGACATTGCCAGGCCTGACCTATGCTGACCTGACCTGTCCTGACATGACCTGACATGACCTGAACCGGCCTGACCCGAACTGCCCCGACCCGTCATGGCCAGACCTGACACGACATGACCTGACCTGAGAAGGCCAAACCTGACCAGACCTGCCCTGACCTGACATGAACTAACTGACCTGACCTGACCTGACATGACGTGGCCTAACCTGACCGGACCTGATCAGACCTGACCTAATCTGACCTGACCGGAACTGCCCGGACCCGTCATGACCAGACCTGACACGACCTGACCTGACCTGAGAAGGCCAGACATGACCAGACCTGCCCTGACCTGGCATGAACTAACTGACCTGACATGACCTGACATGACGTGGCCTAACCTGACCGGACCTGATCAGACCTGACCTAATCTGATCTTACCTAACCTAGCCTAACCTAACCCAACCTATCCTGACTTTGAAAAAATATCCTAGCCAAA
>NW_016971827.1:0-753 GCF_001483705.2 Eufriesea mexicana
AAATTCAATTTATAGACATTTTCGGCAAATATCGTGATGAGCTAACTTTCTTGCATAAATAAGGAAGAAATACTCTATTGTCGGGCTATAGCCATTGCAATGATATCGAATTTGGCTGGAAAGATCAAATTTATTGACGTTTTCGACTAATATCGTGGTGAGCTAACTTCGTTGCATAAATAAGTAGGAAAGATTCTTTTGGCGTGCTCTAGTTATTGCAATGCTATGGAATCTGGCTGGAAAATTGAATTTATAGACATTTTCGGCAAATATCGTGTTGAGCTAACTTTCTTGCGTAAATAAGAAAGAAATATTCTATTGTCGGGCTGTAGCCATAGCAATGCTACGGAATCGGGCCGGAAAATTCAATTTTATTGTCATTTCCGATTAATATCGTGGTGAGCTAACTTTCTTCCATAAATAAGGAGGAAATACTCTATTGGAGTGCTATAGCAATTGCAATGCTGTAGCATCTGGCTGGAAACTCAAATTTATTGACATATTCGCCTAATATCGTGGTGAGCTAACTTTATTGCATAAACAAGGGGGAAAGGTCCTATTGCCGTGATATAGTCATAGCAATGCTACGGAATCGGGCCGGAAAATTCAATTTTAATGACATTTTCGGCTAATATCGTAGTGAGCTAACTTTCTTGCGAATGTAAGGAGGAAAGATTCTATTGCCGTGACATAGCCATAGCAATGCTACGGAATCGGGCCGGAAAATTCAATTTTAATGACATTTTCGACTAA
>NW_016971828.1:0-292 GCF_001483705.2 Eufriesea mexicana
AATTTCGACTAATAGCGCAGTGTGTTAACCTTCTTGCATAAATAAGGAGGAAAGATGCTATTGACGTGCTATAGCCACTGCAATGCTACAGAATCTGTCTGGAGTGTACAGTTTTATTCATTTCTTCGACTAATATCGTGGTGAGCTAACTTTCATCGATAAATAATGAAGTAAGATTCTATTAGCGTGCTATAGCCATTGCACTGCTATTGAATCTCGGTGGAAAATACAATTTTATTGACAATTTCGACTAGTATCGTGGTGATCATACTTTCTTGCATAATGAAGGAGG
>NW_016971829.1:0-1056 GCF_001483705.2 Eufriesea mexicana
CTTTCTACTCTGCACCAACATGTTCTGCTTCACTCTGGGGAGGCCAGCAATGGTGTTCGCGGATGGTTAGCATGAGTTATGTTAGGTTTGGTCATGTTTCGATAGGCTAGGTTAGGAGGGGATTGCTTCGTCTTTAATGCTATAGTCTGCTATTAAGTGGATTTCTGCGCACTACAGTGCTCTAATACTTTCAGCTTGGAACTGGGGGTCAAGCAATAGTGGTTTTGGCACGTTATGTTGAGTCAGATAATTTTCGGCTGGGTTGGGTCAGGACATGTTTGGTTAGGATAGCTTCAACTCTTGTGCTGTGCAATGCCATTCGGTGGATTTCTGCTCTCTACTGTGTTCTAGTATGCCCTGCTTGGCTCCGGACAGGGCAGGAACAGATGGTCTCGGCACGATATGTTCATTTTTGCTATGTCTGACTAAATTCTGTTGGTTTGGGATAGGTTTGGGTAGCATCGACTTTTCTGATATAGACTGCGAATATGCGGATTTCTGCGTTCTACTCCCTACGAATGTGTTTTACTTGGCCCTGTGGTGGCCAGCAATAGTGGGCGCTGCACGTTAGTCTGAGATAGGTTACATTTGTTATGTAAAGTTTGGATAGGTTAGGAGAGGATAGCTTTGACCTTTGAGCTGTATACTGCTGTTCTGACGATTTCAGCGCCATCCACTGCTCTGATGTACTCCGCTTAGCTCTCATGAGGCCAGCAATAGCGGTACTGGAACGTCAGTGTGGGTCACGTCACGTCTGCCTATGTTAAGTTTTGGTATGTCAGCATAGGGTGGGTTTGACCTTTGCGCTATACACTACTGTTCGGTGGATTTCTGCGCTCTGCTTTACTGTAATATGCTGTGCTCGGTGCTGGGGATGCGGATAGTGCTGTCAGCACGTTAGTTTGAGTTATGTTACGTGTGGTTAGGTTATACTTGGTTAGGTTAGGTTAGGTAAAGTTTGGTTAGGCTAGCTTTGACTTTTGTGCTGTACATTACTATATGGCGGCTATCTTTGTTCTGCGGCGCTCTAGTATACTATGCCTGGCTCTGGGAGGC
>NW_016971830.1:0-572 GCF_001483705.2 Eufriesea mexicana
TATGTCCCGACCCAAGATAATCAAACGTAACCAAACCAAACCTAACTTGCCTAGCCCACAACTTCCGGCCTCCCCACAGCCAAGCAGGTCATATTAGATGGGAGTAGAGTGCAGAGGTCCACAGAGTGGCAGTGTTTTGCACGAAAGTCAACGATATCCTAACATAACCCAAACAAACCTAACCTAACCTTGCGTAACCTAGCAAAGCTTAACGCGCTCCGGCCACTATTTCGAGCATTCCCGGAACAAAGCAGGGAATATTATATTACAGTAGAGCGCAGAAACCCGCAGAGTAGCTGTGTATAGCTCCAAAATCAAAGCTATCCTGTCCTAACCTAACCAAACGTAACATAACCGAACGCAACCGATCACAATTGCTGGCCCCCCAGAGTCGAGCAGAGTGCAGTGTAGTACAGTAGAGCGCAGAAAGACACCAAATAGCGACGTATAAGACGTATAGCACGAAAGACAGAGCCATCAGAACCAAACCTAACGTAACCTTACATAACCGAACGTAATTTAACTGAAACTATCGGGCCTCGACCGCCATTGCTGGTCTCCCGAGAGACGAG
>NW_016971831.1:0-281 GCF_001483705.2 Eufriesea mexicana
ATCTCGGTAGCCCAGCAATAGTGTCACGGCTCGTTAGGTTGGGTTAGATTAAGTTTGTTTAGGTTAGGTTGCGATGTGTTAGGTTAGGTTAGCTTCGACTTTTGTGCTACACACTGCTGTTCTATGGACTTCTGCGCTATTCAGTGAGCTATCACTCATTGCTTGCCACTGTGGACACCAGGAGTAATGCTCCCTGCACGCTAGGTTTTGTCTTGTTTCGCTTCGTTAGCATAGCCTTGTCTGTGTTTGGTTGGTATAGCTTTGACTTATGTGCTATACAC
>NW_016971832.1:0-1278 GCF_001483705.2 Eufriesea mexicana
CCATCCATGCATCCATACACACATCAATAAACATATCTATACATACACCCATACATTCATCCAAACATACATCCATACATACAACTATACATACATCCATACTTACACCCATGCATACATCCATACATGCGTCCATACAAATATCCATTCATACATCCATGCATACATCCATACATATATCCATACATCCGTGCATCCGTCCATCCGTACGTCAATCTATACATACACCCACCCATCAATACAGCCATCCATCCATCCATCCATCGTTCCATACATATATCTATCCAAACATCCGTCCACCAATCCATCAATCCATCACTACATCTATACATACATCAATACAAACATCCATACATACAACCTTCCAAGCATCCATACATCCTTACATGAATCCGCTCGTACATCTATCCATATACCCATACATACATCCATACATACTTCCTTACATACATCCATACATCCATACATACATCCATACAAATATCCATACGTACATCCATACGTCCGTCCATCCATACATCCACCCATCCATACATTGATCGATACAAACATCCATCCATCCATACAACCATCCACCCATCCACACATCCGTTCATCCACCCATCCAATTACCCATTATTCCGTCCATCCACACATCCATTCATCCACTCACATATCCATACATCCATACATCCATACATCCATACATCCATACATCCATACATCCATACGTGCATGCAAACATGCACTCTTACATCCATCATTTCATATATACATTCATCCATACTTGCATACTTCAATTCATCCATCCAACCATACACCCATCCATCCATCCTTCCATGCATCCATACACACATCAATACACAGATCCATAAATAAACGCATCCATTCATCCATACATACATCCATACATACATTCTTTCATACATCCGTACGTACACCCATGCATACATCCATACATACATCCATACAAATATCCATACATACATCCATTCTACCTTACATCCACTCATCCATTCATCCACGCACACATCCATACATCCATGCATCCGTACATCCAAACATTCGTACATCCATAAACCCATACATCCACACATCCATACATACATACATATATACATCCATAAATCCATACATCCGTACATACGTCCATCCATTCCTCAATCCATCCAAACATCCATCCACCCAGGCAACCGTTAATCCTAAAATACAGCCTTCCATACATCCCTCTTTCCGCACATCCATCCATCCATACATCCACCCATCCATACATCCATCGAAACATACATCCATCCATCC
>NW_016971833.1:0-348 GCF_001483705.2 Eufriesea mexicana
GGAGGCAAGTAGAATGCAGCAGAGCACTGTAGATCACAGGAGCCCACCGAAAGGCAGTATATTGCACGAAAGTCAAAGTCACACTCGCTAAACTTAACATAACCTCACACAACATAACGTGCCAAGGCCTCTATTGCTCTCCTCCCCAGAATAGAGCAGAGAATAGTTGAGTAACGTAGAGCGCGTTGGTACACCGAACAGCGGTATGTAGCGCAAAAGACAGGGAAGCCCTAACCAGTCCTTCATAAACTAGCCTAACGTGACGTAGCTTGACCCAACCTGACATGCCGGAGCCACTACTTCTGGTCACCGCAGAACCAAACAGAACACAATAGAGCAGAGTGGAGG
>NW_016971834.1:0-1396 GCF_001483705.2 Eufriesea mexicana
TAGTACAGTCTGCTTGTCCCTGTGGAAGCCGGCAATAGTGGCCTCGACACGTTAGGTTTACTTATGTTATGTTTGGATATGTTACGTTCGCCTGGGTTATGGGAGGCTACTTCGACTTTTGTGCTATGGACTGCTATTCAGTGTATTTCTGCGCTCTAATGTGCTCTAATATGCCCTGCTTGACTCAGGGCGGCCAGTAATATTCGTCTCGGTACGTTAAGTTTAGTAAGTTTACGTTTCGTTAGGTTAGGTTATGGAGGTTCTGTTAGAATTTCCATGACCTTTGCGTTGCACACTGCTTTTCGGTGGATTTCTGCGCTCGATATTGTCCTACTATACTCTGCTCGGCTCTGGCGAAGCTAGCAATGGTGGCCGCTGCACGTTAACATGTTTCATTTGGTTTGGTTAGGTTAGGTCAGGTTACTTTAGGATATCTACTGCGTTTGTGCTATTCACTGCAATGCGGTCGATTTCTGCGCTATGCTGTGCTGCAGTACATTCTACGTGTCTCTGTGGAGGCCGGCAACTGTGGTCTCGTCATGTTAGTTTTATTCAGGTTACGTTTGTGTATGCTGCGGTTGGCTATGTCAGGATACGCTACTTCGGCTTTTGTGCTATTCACTGCTATTCGCTTGATACTTGCGCTCTAATGTCCTCTAATGTGCTTTAATGTGCTCTAATATGGTCAGCGTGGCTCTGGCGATGATGGCAATAGTGGCCTCAGCACGTTAGGTTCCGACTTGTTGCATTTGCATATACTACTTTTGTATCTGTTGGGACAGGATAGCTTAGACTCTTGAGCTATACACTTATATTCGGTCAATACCTACGCTCCACATTGGTATACTATACCCTGATCGACTCTCGGGATGCGAGCAACAGGTGTGGTGGAGCGTTAGGTGGAGGTATGTTACGTATGGTTAAATTATGTTATTCTAGGTTATGTCAGAGTATCTTTGACTTCCTTGCAGCACATAGTTATTCTGTTCATTCCAGTACTCCACTGTGCTCTACTCTGATCTGCTAGACGCCGGGGAGGCCAGCAATAGCGGTCGCGGGACGATACGTCGAGTTTGGTTACGTTACGTTAGGTTATGTTTGTTTGTGTTTGGATCGGATATCCTTGACTTTTCTGCTGTACGGTGCGGTGCTATGGATTTCTGTGTCCTAATTTCCTCTAATATGTCCTGCTTCGCTCTGGAGAGGCCAGCAATAGTGGCCGCGGCCCGTCAGGCTGAGTTAAATTACGTTTGGCTTGTTTGGGTTTCGTGGGGTTAGGCTGAGATGACTATACCTTTTGTGCCACACACTGCTATTCTATGAACCTCAGCGCTCTAGTATGCTCTGCTTGCCTCTGTTGTGGACAGTAATATTGGTCTTGGTATGCTTGTCTTAG
>NW_016971835.1:0-1522 GCF_001483705.2 Eufriesea mexicana
AACGCGGCTCCCGATCTCAGCGTCAGCAAGTTTGGATTCCGGCAATGTAGGTCGACGATGGACACGATTAAGCGCGTTGGTAACCGGTCGGAGGCTGCCGTTGACCGGGGTTGTGTGGTGCTTGCGGTCGGCAGGGATATCGCCAACGCCTTCAACACGCCATGCTGTATGCTCTGTTGTACCACAAGGATCCCCAACACATGATGGCGATGATCGGCGACTCCTTGGCGGAGCGCTCTATCGAGTATCCCGGACGGTACACGACCGTCGCCCGGGCGCCGAACTCGGGTTTTCCACAGGGATCGGTAATCAGGCCGATCTTGCGGGACCTCGCGTACGACGCCGTGTTGCGCACTATCTTCCCCCATGTTGCGCACTATCTTCCCCCATGGCCTGAGCCTGACGAACTACTCGGACGACACTCTCGTGGTGGCCGCCGGGTCGGATTGGGATGAGGCCACGCTGCGCGCGGAAGGCGGCCTAGCCCTCGTCCCGAATAGCATCCGGTGGATGGGGCTGAGCATCCCGTCCGAGAAGATCGAGGCAATGTAGTTTTGCCATCTGTCCCGGTGGAAGCCGCCCCAGTCACGCATGCGCGTGGGAAGCGTCGTGGTCGAGGTTCGGGACGGGATAGAATACCTCAGTCTCATCCTGGATGGTCGCCGGACGATCGACAATCATCTACTCCCGCTTGAACCACGCCTGCAGGGGATGGCGCGGGCGCTGTATCGCCTGCTCCCCAACATGGATGGGACAGTCGGGACGATGGGCCGCCTCTACAGGGCAGTCGTTCGCTCAGTGTCCCTTTACGGGGCTCCGACCTGGGCGAACGACCTGGTCGCTGGTCCGCGCAGTCGGGCGATGCTCCAGCCAGTCGCTCGCAGGGTGGCGAACACGGTCGTGCGCGCTTACCGCACAATTTCCCATGAACCGGCAATGGTCCTGGCAGGTGTTCCGCCGTTCGAACTGCCAGCGGCGGGGGAGGCCCGTATCTACGGCCACCTCCAACGGGGCGGCGACGGTGCTCCTCATGAAGGGGCTCTTTCTTTGAAGCGAACGGTCCGACTGCCCGTGATGACCGTCTGGCGAGCTCGGCCGGGGATTCAGAGCAGGCGGCGGCACCAGCTGATCGGGCTTGTGCTCCCATCGCTGGATGCATGGGCGCGCCGCGGCAGCCGGCACACTCTCCGTCTGACGCATGTGCTAACCGGGACGGGTGCTTCTGGGAGTGCCTGTGTCGTATCGGGCGGGAACGTGAGACGCGGTGTCCTCACTCCGGACCGGGGAGGGCGGTACACGGCGCAGCACACGCTGGAGGAATGTCCGGCGTGGGCTAGCGCCCGCCCGCTTCTTTGTCGCGCGGTTGCTCGGGACGTATCTCTCTCCGTCGTCGTGGCGCAAAGGACGGTGGGCTTAGGTGCATAGCGTGCGGTGGCCTCCACCTGCGAGGCGGTCATTGTACAGAAGTAGGTCGTGGTGAGAGCCCGCGGGCGTTGCGCGTGTTCCTGGCGCGTAGGGCGGT
>NW_016971836.1:0-544 GCF_001483705.2 Eufriesea mexicana
CTAACATGTTCTGCTTTTTTCTGCGGAGGCCACCAATGGTGGTCGTGGTACGCTAGGTTGTGTAATGTAACGTTTGGTATGGTTAGGTAGGGATACGTTTGCTAAGTATGACTTTGGATTTTGTACCACACGCTGCTATTCGTTCGATTTCTGCGCTCTACAATGCTCTAGCAAATACTTCTTCGCACGGGGAGGACAGCAACGGTGGTATCGGAAAGTTAGGTGGAGTAAAGTTGCGCTTCGTTAGGTTAGGTTAGTTCGGGAGTGTGTGGATAGCTTCGGCTTTTCTGCTATACACTGCTAGTCTATGGAATTCTGCTCTGCGCTCCTCCCTAATATCTTCTGCTAGGCTATTGCGTGGCCAAAAATAGTGGTCGCGACATGTTAGTTTCAGTTATACTACATTTGGAAAAGTATGGTTAGGCCGCGTATGCTTTGACTTTTGGGCTACCGACTGCCATTCTATGGATTTCTGCGCTCGACACTTCTCTTTTACATTCTGTATGTCTCTTGGGACGCCAGCAACAGGGGTCGCGGCATGTTA
>NW_016971837.1:0-528 GCF_001483705.2 Eufriesea mexicana
GTTCGTCGCCCGCACGACGGTCGGGTATCGTCCGTAACACTCGATCGAGCGCTCCGCCAAACAGTCGCCGATCACCGCCGTCATGTATCGGGGAACCCTGTGGTACAACAGGGCACACCGGATGGCGGCCCAGGGCAGGGTGTTGAAGGCGTTGGCGATATCCACACCGACCGCCAGCACCACTCCGCCACTGTCGACGGCAGCATCCGACAGGGTACGAAAGCGCTTGATCGCATCGATCGTCGACCGACCATGCCGGAATCCGAACTGGCTGTCTATGAGATCGGGACCCACGTCCGTTAAATGCTCTCGGAGGCGGGCGGCTAGAACGCGCTCGAAGAGCTTGCCCACCTCGTCGTTCAGGCATACCGGCCGATATGCCTTCTGAGAGTTCGGCGGCTTCCCTAGTTTCGGGATTAGCACTACCCTCGCTCTCTTCCAACATGGCTGGACGCGACCGGTCCTGAGGCAGCTGTCGAACAGCCGTCGCAAACGGTCACTCCACGCTTCCAGAGCCAGTGCAAAGGC
>NW_016971838.1:0-224 GCF_001483705.2 Eufriesea mexicana
AGCTAGCTCACCACGATATTAGTCGAAAATGTCAATAAAATTGAATTTTCCACGTACATTCTAGAGCATTGCCGTGGCTATGGTCCGCGAATAGAATCATTCCTCCTTATTTATGCAAGAAAGCTTGCTTACCACTATATTAGTCGAAAATGTCTATAAAATTGAATTTTCAAGCCGGATTCTATTGCCGTGCAATGGCTATAGCACGTCAATATAATCTTTCC
>NW_016971838.1:260-517 GCF_001483705.2 Eufriesea mexicana
CTCACCACGATATTAGTAGAAAATGTCAATGAAATTGGATATTCCGGCCAGATTCTAAATCACTGCTATGGCTATAGCGCGCCAATAGAATCTATCGTCCTCATTTATGCAAGGAAGTCAGTTCACCACTATATTAGTCGAAAATGTCAGTAAAATTGCATTTTCCAGCCAGACTCTATAGCATTGCAATGGCCATAGAAGGCCAATGGGATTCTTCCTCCTTACGTATACAAGGGAGATAGCTCACCACGATATCA
>NW_016971839.1:0-309 GCF_001483705.2 Eufriesea mexicana
AGTGGATGATGTCAATAAAATTGAATTCTCCATCCAGATTCTACAGCACTTGAGCGGCTATAGCACGCAAATAGAATCTTTCCTCCTTATTTATGCAAGAAAGGTAGCTCACCACGATATTCGTAGATAATGACAGTAAAATTGAATTTTCCAGCCAGATTCTATAGCATGGCGATGGCTATAGCAAGCCAATAGAATCATTCATCCCTATTTATGCAAGAAAGTTAGCTCTCCACGATATTAGACAAAATGTTAATAAAATTGAGTTTTCCAGCCAGATTCTACTGCATTGCAAAGGCTATGGCACGA
>NW_016971840.1:0-203 GCF_001483705.2 Eufriesea mexicana
TGGTCGAAAATTTCAACAAAATTGGATTTTCCATTCAGATTCTATAGCATTCCAATGGCTATAACATGCCCATAGAACCTTTCCTCCTTATTTATGCTACAAAATTAGCTCACAACGATATTTGACGAAAATGTCAATAAAATTGAATTTTCCAGTCAAATTCTATAGCATTGCAATGGCTATAGCTTGCCAATTGAATTTTT
>NW_016971840.1:382-612 GCF_001483705.2 Eufriesea mexicana
CGTACAATTGAATTTTCCAGGCAGATTCTATAGCATAACAGAGGCTATACCATGCTGATAGATAACTTCCTCCTTATTTAAGCAACAAAATTAGCTCACCACGATGTTAAACGAAAATGTAAATAAAATTGAAATTTCCAGTCAGATTCTATAGCATTGCAACGGCCATAGCATGCCCATAGAATCTATCCTCCTTATTTATGCAACAAAATTAGCTCATCACTGTATTA
>NW_016971841.1:0-637 GCF_001483705.2 Eufriesea mexicana
GAGACACGGGTTCTCTAAAAGACTTCTTTTCGAAACATCGAACACACCGGTTCTGTCTAAACTTCTTCCTTTTGACACGTCAAAGACGGCGGTTCTCTTCTAACACGAGACGATTTTCGTATCTACTCGTTACGTCGACGAGATACCGTGTCGCGTCGAACCGTCCATCCACATCGGAATATCTTCGCGCCTTACAACCGCGAAGACGAATTATTTCAGGCGGAAACCACGCGACCAGGAAGATCAAGGGAACGACGCGATACCCCCTTGATACCTCCACCCCCTTGATACCTCCAACAACGTTGTCGATCTTGTACCACAGATTATTGAATAATTCATCTCATATCTCTCTCTCTCTCTTTCTCTTTCTACAAAAACTGCTTAAAAATAGTTGTCTAGCTATTCTACGTGATTTCTACTGTTACAGCTCAAAACCAGCGAAACACTCAGTACCCAAAGTAACCAATAAGAAAATATTTAGCCCTGTGGTAGTGGTTGTCATAGAATGTTTGGTATAAGTGCGAGGAATGTACGTGTGTGACGAGTATGACAGAGAGTCGTGAGAAACAATGAGTGGGTGAATGACAGTCATCAGAAATAGACGTGTGTGAAAGAATTCTGAATAGATTATAGTGAG
>NW_016971842.1:0-531 GCF_001483705.2 Eufriesea mexicana
TCGTGGTGAAGTTGGTAAATTAGTAAAGTATTTAAAAATGATTGACCTTAAAGGTTGTAATAGGGGATTAAATATTATTACTCATCATCCTAAAAATTTAAATAGTCCTGTATTGCTACGACTAGTGCTAAAAGTTTAAATAATTTAACAACTAAAATTTATTTGAACCATATTTTTCAAATGATGCTCTTCAGGATGTAGATTGTGAAAAATATCACCTAGGAAAAGTAATTAGTACCAGTGAGGAGATAGGTAAATTCATTGAGAGTAAACCATCACAATTAAGAGAATATAACGCTGGAGATAGCATTATTATACAGGTCCTGGCAGTGTTTTTAAAATTAATTTCACTCGTGTGTTAGACCCAAAACACTAAGCCAGAAGTAGACTAAAAGTCAGAAGACAAAATAGGTAAAGAACAATTTTCATATGGCTTTGTTATAAATGCTAAAGGTCAAGAAGTTCCTCATTAAGAAGCTACTAATAAAAGTGTTGTTGGTGATATTAATGAAAATAAAATTATTATAGGTA
>NW_016971843.1:0-478 GCF_001483705.2 Eufriesea mexicana
ATGGCTGTACTTGCCATTGGATTGAAGGCGTTAGGCGATCTATTCACCAAGCCATAACAAATTATAGATATTGAATACACGTATTCTCCTGCAAGTAGATGGCTGTTCTTGCCATTGGATTGAAGGCATTAGGCCAACTATTCACCAAGCTATAACAGATTATAAATTTTGAATAGACCAATTCTTTGGCAAGTAGATGGCTGTACTTGCCATTCGATTGTATGCGATAGGCGATCTATTCACCAAGCTATATTGATCTTGAATAGACCTATTCTCTGGCATGATGGTGGCTGTTCTTGCCATTGTATTCAAGGAGTTAGGCTACCTATTCACCAAGCTTTAACAGACTATGGATTTTCTGTAGACATATTCTCTGGCGAGAAAATGGCTGTACTTGCCATTGCCTCGAAGGCGATGGGCGACCTATTCACCAAGCAGCAACGGATTATAAATTTTGAAAATACCTATTCTCTGGCAA
>NW_016971844.1:0-283 GCF_001483705.2 Eufriesea mexicana
ACTGCTATTCGGTGCATTTCCGCGCCCTACATTGCTCCACTAGACTCCGCTCGTCTATGGGGAAGTGAGCAGTGGTTGTCGTGGCACGGTGGCTCTAGTTAGGTTACGTTCGGTTAGGTTGGGTTAGGTTAATTTCGGTTAGGGTATCACTGACTTTCGTCATTTACGATGATATTTGTTGGATTCCTGTGTTCTAATGCGCTGTACTATATTGTGTTTGGCTTCGGGGACGCCCGCAGCAGTGGTCGCGGCAATTCATTTTCAGTTATGCTATTTTTGGCTA
>NW_016971845.1:0-556 GCF_001483705.2 Eufriesea mexicana
TATTGATGTATGTATGGAAGTATGGATGGTGGATGGGTGGATTGTTGTATGGATGCATGGATCAATGGATGTTTGGATCGGTGGATGTGTGGATGTAAAGATGTATGGATGTATGTATGTATGCATGAACGAATGTATGGATGAAACGGATGTATGGCTGTGTGGATGTATATATGTATGGATTGTTGCATGGATGTATGGGTTGATGGTTGTGTGGATTGGTGGATGTATGAGGATATACGGATGGATGGATGTATTGATGTACAGATGTATGGATGCATGAATGTATGCTTGTATGGATGTATGTATGGACGTTTCTGTGGGTGTATGTGTGGATGTATGGATGGATGTATGGAAGGATGTGTGTATGTATGCATGTATGGACGAATGGACCTGTGTATGTATGGATATATGTGTTGATGTATGTATTGACGCATGGAAGGGTGGATGGATGGACTGTTGTATGGACGTATGGATCGATGGATGTATGGAAGGGTGGACATATGGATGCATGGATGTATGGTTGCATGTATGTATGGTTGTTCGAATGTATGGA
>NW_016971846.1:0-488 GCF_001483705.2 Eufriesea mexicana
GTAAACTGACCGAACGTAGCCTATCTCAAAATAACGTGCGGAGACCTCTACTGCTGGCCTCCCTAGAGCAAAGCAGAGCGTAGGAGTCAATAGAACATCAACGTAAAACTCAAAAGTCAAAGTTACCCTAACCCAACGCAACCTAACCTAACCAAGCCAAACGTAACATTGCTCAACCTAACGTGCCGAGACCATTATTGCTAACATACACACAGACATGCAGAATATGATTGGACACAGTGGAGGGCAATAATCCATAGTATAGCAGCGTGCAGCGCGAAAGCCAAAGCTATCCTGACCTTACACAGCCAAACCTAACCTAACCAAGTGTAACCTAACTCAACACTACGTGCCGCGATCAGTATTTCTGGAAACCCAGAGCCAAGCAGAACATACCAGGGGAGAGTAGAGCGCAGAAATACATGGAAGTGCAGTGTATAGGACAAAAGTCAAAGCTAACTTATAATAACATAACCAACCGCCACATA
>NW_016971847.1:0-601 GCF_001483705.2 Eufriesea mexicana
GAATATGCTTGGCTAGTGTAGCTTGGATATTTCTACTGTACACTAGTTTTCTGCCGATACCTGAACACTGCATTGCTATACTAGAGTATGCTAGTCTCTGGGAGGACATCGATAGCGGTCGTGGCAGGTTTGGTACTGTTATGCTGCGTTTGGTTTGGTTAGGCTTGGATAAGATTGCAGAGGATGGCTTTGACTTCTGTGCTATACACTGCTGCTCGGTGGTCTCCTGCGCTCCACATAACTCTACTGTACTCTGTTCGACTTTCGGTATGCCAACAGTGGTGTTGCCTGCATTTTGGATTGAGTTATGTCACGTTTGGCTGGGTTATGTTAGTTTGGGTTAGGTTTGGATTGCTTTGACCTTCGTGGTATAAACTTTTTTTCGGTGGACTTCTGCAATCTACTTTCATTTAATATGATCGGTTCAGCTCTGAGGAGGGCAGCAATAGAGGTATCGGCACGTTAGGAAAAGTTAGGCTACTTTTGGTTACGACACGTTTTGTTATGTTAGGATGTGGTAACTTTGACATTTGTGCTCTACACTGCTAAACGTTGAATTTCTGCGCTCTACTGTGCTCTAGTATGTTCTGCTTGGCACTGG
>NW_016971848.1:0-568 GCF_001483705.2 Eufriesea mexicana
GCAAAACTATAAGCCATCCCAGAAAAATAAAACAAAACCTAGCCTAACCAAGCGTAGCGTGACCCAAACTATCGTTCCGAGACCTCCATTCCTGGCGCGCCCAGAGTCACGCAGAGTGCAATAGCGCAGACTAGAGCGCAGAAGTCCACAGAGCGCCATTGTGTAGCGCAAGAGTAAAAGCTTCCCTAACCCAACTCAACGTAACCTGACCAAACTCAACTTACTCTAGCCCAACGTAGCCGGCCGCGACCACTAGCGCTGACCTTCGGAGAATCGAGCATATTATAGTAGACCGACGTAGAGCGCAGAAGTCCACAGAATAGCAGTGTACAGCACAAAAGTCAGATTTGTCCTGTCCCGTCATAACATAACGTAACATAATCGAACGTAACCTAACAAGGCCTAACGTGCCTAGACCACTATTGCAGGCATCCACAACGAGAAGCAGAAAATATTAGAGTAGAGCGGAGCCCAGCAACCAATAGAATGGCTGTAAATAGCAGAAAGGTCAGGGCTACCCAAGCCTATCCCCTGCTAACGTACCCTAGCCAAACGTAGCGTAGCTAAG
>NW_016971849.1:0-961 GCF_001483705.2 Eufriesea mexicana
GAACTACTGTGCTCAAGTGCATTCTGCTTGCCTCTGTGGAGGCCATCAGTAGTGGCCTTCTCATGTTACGTTGAGCTAAACTATGCTTGGGTATATCACGTTTGGCTAGATTACGATACGCTACTACGTTTCTTGTGCGTTACACTGCTTTTCGGCGGATTTCTGTGATCTAAAGTGCTCTACTACATTCTGCTTCGCTCTGGGGAGGTCAGGAGCAGCGGTCGCGGCCCGTCATTCGGTTATGCTGCGTTAGGTGCGGCTAGATTGCGTGACGTTAGGTTTGGGCATCTACGGCTTTTGCGATGTACACTGCAATGCATGGGATTTTTGCGCCCTACTGTGATCTAGCATATTCTGGATGGCTCCGGGGTGGCCAGCAATAGTGTCCTCGGAACGATAGTAAGAGTTAAGTTTCGATCAGTTATGTTACGTTTGGTAAGGTTAGGATAAGATAGACATGACTTTTGTGCTATACATAGATATTCGGAAGATTGCTGCTTTCTACTCTCCCCTAACGCGTTCTGCTTGGATGTGGGGAGTCCATCGATATTTGCCTCATCATGTTATGCTGAGTTACACTTCTTCTGTGTAGGATAGGTTAGGTCAGGTTAGTTACGTGTAACTTTCACTTTTGTGCTTTGCACTGCAATGCGGTGGATTCCTGTGCCCTACTATGTTCTATTATATTCTGCTCGGCTCTGTGGAGGACAGAAGTAATTGTCGCGGGGCGTTTAGATATGTTTGGTTACGGTTTCTTGCGTTACGTTTGCATTAGTTAGGACAGGGGAGCTTTGGCTTGTGTGCTATATAGTGCATTGCGGTGGATATCTGCGCTTTACTGTGCGCTAGTACATGCTGCATAGCTCTCGGGGTCTACAATATAGGTCGCGGCACGTTATTCTGTGTTAGACTACGTTTGGTTAGGTCAGGCTAGGCCATGTTTGGTTGGGATATCTTTGAC
>NW_016971850.1:0-266 GCF_001483705.2 Eufriesea mexicana
GTTGTGACAGGATTCGTTTGGCTGTCTTACATTAGCTTTGATTGGGTTTGGATATTTTCGGATTCTCTGCTGTTAACTGCGGTTCTATGGATTTATACGCTCTACTCTCCTCAGGTGTCTTCTGCATGACCCAGTGGAGGGCAGCAATACCGTTTGCGGCAGGTTAGGTAGAGTTAGCTTACGTTTAGTTAGGTTAGGTTTGATAGGTTTAGGTTAGGTTAGCTTTGACTTTTGTGCTATACACTGACATTGCGTGGATTTATGCG
>NW_016971851.1:0-258 GCF_001483705.2 Eufriesea mexicana
GTCTCTGCACGATAGGTTGCGTTATGGTACGTTTGGTTAGGTTAGGTTGTGTCAAGCTCGGTCAGGTTACCTTTGACTATCGTGCTATGCACTGTAATTCGGAGGATTACTGCGCTCCTCTGAGCTCCACTATATTATGCCCGTCCCTTGGATGACCAGAAATAGTTGCCGCGGCACGTTACGCTCTGTTAGGTCACGTTGGAATAGGATATGTCAAGTCATGTTTGGTTAGGATTGCTTCGACCTTCGTGCTATACA
>NW_016971852.1:0-300 GCF_001483705.2 Eufriesea mexicana
ATCATTCCCCATTACCCATGCAAGGAAGTTAGCTCACCACGATAAGAGTAGAAAATGTCAACAAAATTGTACTATCCAGCCTCATTCTATAGCTTTGCAAAGCATATAGCACGCCAATAGAATCTTTCCTCCTTACTTAAGCAAGGAAGTTAGGCCACCACGATATTAGTCGAAAATGTCAATAAAATTGTATTTTTCAGGAAGATTCTATAGCATTGCAATGCCTCTAGCACTCCTATAGGATCTTTCCTCCTTATTTACGCAAGAAAGTAAGCTCACCAAGATATTAGTCCAAAATGT
>NW_016971853.1:0-1233 GCF_001483705.2 Eufriesea mexicana
TTTCCAGGATGATTCTACTTCATTGCAATGCCTATAGCACACCATTAGAATCAATCCTCCTTAAATATGCGACAAAGTTAACTCACCACGTTATTAGCAGAAAATGTCAATAAAATGGAATGTTCCATCCAGATACTATAGCATTGCAATGGCAATAGCACGCCAATAGAATCCTTCCCCATTATTTATGCAAGAAACTTAGCTCACCACAATATTATTCGAAAATGTCAATAAAATTAAATTTTCCAGTCAGATTCTTCTGCATTGCGGTGGATATAGCACTCCAAAAGGACTTTTCCTCCTTACTTATGCAAGGAAGTTAGCTCACCACGGTATTAGTCGAAAATGTCAATAAAATTGAATTTTCCGTCCAGGTTCTATAGCATTGAAATGGTCATAGCTTGCCATTGTAATCTTTCCTCCTTGTTTATGCAAGAAAGTTTTCTCACCACGATATTTGTCGAAAATGTCAATAAAATTGAATCTGTCAGGCACATTCTATGTCGTTGCAATGACTGTAGCACGCCAGTAGAATCCTTCCCCATTATTTATGCAAGAACGATAGCTCACCACGATATTAGTCGAAATTGTCAATAAAATT
This sequence comes from Eufriesea mexicana, assembly GCF_001483705.2. Lineage (NCBI taxonomy): Eukaryota > Metazoa > Arthropoda > Insecta > Hymenoptera > Apidae > Eufriesea > Eufriesea mexicana. The sequence continues at coordinate 602 of NW_016971853.1, forward strand.
AGATTTTCCATACATAACCTTCTGCATTACGGTGGCTATAGCACTCCAAAGGTATTTTTCCTCCTTACGAATGCAAGGAAGATAGCTATCCACGGGATTAGTCGAAAATGTAAATAAAATTGAATCTGCCAGGCACATTCTATATCATTGCAATCATTATAGCACGCCAAAAGTATCTTTCCTCGTCATTTATGCAAGAAAAGTAGCGCACCACAATATTATTCGAAAGTGTCAATAAAATTGAATTTTCCGGCCAGATTCTATAGCATTCCAATGGTTACAGCTTGCCAATATAATCATTCCTCCTTGTTTATACAAGAAAGTTAGCTCACCACGATATTTGTCGAAAATGTCAATAAAATTGAATCTGCCAGGCACATTCTATATCATTCCAATGACTATAGCGCGCCAGTAGTGTCTGTCCCCATTATTTATGCAAGAGGGTTAGCTCACCACGATATTAGTCAGAAATGACAATAAAATTAAATGTTCCAGACAGAATATTCTGCATTGCGATGGCTATAACACTCCAAAAGGATTTTTCCTCCTTACGTATGCAAGGAAGTTAGCTCACCACGGTATTTGTAAAAAATGCCAGTAAAATTGAATTTTCCAGCTAGATTCTATAGCAC
>NW_016971853.1:2374-3381 GCF_001483705.2 Eufriesea mexicana
CCAGATTCTTTGGCATTGCGATGGCAATAGCATGCCAATAGAATCTTTCCACCTTATTTACGCATGAAAGATAGCTAACCACGATATTATTCCAAAATGACAATAAAATTGAACTTTCCAGCCACATTCTGCAGCATTGCAATGGTTATAGCTTGTCAATATAATCTTTCCTCCTTGTTTATGCAAGGAAGTTAACTCACCTCGGTATTAGTCGAAAATGTCAATAAAATTGAATTTTCCTTCCAGGTTCTATAGCATTGAAATGGTTATAGCTTGCCAATGTAATCTTTCCGCCCTATTTATGCAAGAAAGATAACTCACCACGATATTACTCGAAAATGACAATAAAATTGAATTTCCCGTCCACATTCTACAGCATTGCAATGGCTATAGTACGCCAAAAGGATCTTCCCTCCTTGTTTATGCAAGAAAGTTAGCTCACCGCGACAATAGTCGAAAATGTCAATAAAATTGAATTTTCCGGCAAGATTCTATAGCATTGCAATGCTTATAGCACGCCAATAGTATATTTCCTCCTTGCTTATGCCAGGAAGCTGGCTCACCACGATAATAGTCGAGAATGACAATAAAATTGAGTTTTCCAGCAAGACTCTATAGCATTGCAATGCCTATAGAATGCCAACAGTATCTTTCCTGATATATGGAAGAATGTTAGCTCACCACCATATTAGCCGAAAATGTGAATAAAATTGATTTTTCCCACCAGATTCTTTGGCATTGCGATGGCAATAGCATGCCAATAGAATCTTTCCACCTTATTTACGCATGAAAGATAGCTAACCACGATATTATTCCAAAATGACAATAAAATTGAACTTTCCAGCCACATTCTGCAGCATTGCAATGGTTATAGCTTGTCAATATAATCTTTCCTCCTTGTTTATGCAAGGAAGTTAACTCACCTCGGTATTAGTCGAAAATGTCAATAAAATTGAATTTTCCTTCCAGGTTCTATAGCATTGAAATGGTTATAGCTTGCCAATGTA
>NW_016971854.1:0-978 GCF_001483705.2 Eufriesea mexicana
TTAATATTAAATTATATAAATCTAAAATAATAGGTATTAATAAAATAATTTCAGCATCAAAAATTAAAAATATTAACGATATTAATTAAAAAGGTAATGAAAGAGGTAAAAAATAGCTTTTAAAATTATATTAAATCTACATTCAAAAGGTAAATTTTTGTCTATATTTTTTTTAAATTATTGAAAGAAATATATTTAATAATATTAAAATTAATGAAATTAAAATTAGTATCAACATATTTTATAAATAAATTAATCAATATAAATCAATGTAGAAAAATAATCAATCTAAATCTACAGAAGGTCAATATCAAATTGAAAATTCAAATATTAAATGATGAGATTTAGAAAATTGACTTAATAATAATCGTATTAATGAATAAATTAATATTATTAATCCAATTAACACGTGAAAGCCATGAAATCTTGTTAATAAAAAATATAATGATCCAAAAATTCCATCATTTACAGTAAAATAAAAATATTAATATTGAAATAATTGAGTCACTAAAAATATAATTCCTAATATAACTGTAAAAATTAAATAAATAACTGGTTTAATCTTTTTATTATTTAATGTAAAATTATATTTTATAGATACTGTGAATCCTGAAAAAATTAAAATTTTATTAAATAATGCAATTTGAATTGAACTAAATATATAAATTCCTATTGGAGGTCAATTAATTCCAGTTTCAATGGAAGGTGAACTATATACATGAAAATATGATCAAAAAAATGAAATAAATAAAAGTAATTCTGATAAAATAAATAAAATTATTCTAAATTTAAAAAAATTTATAACATAATTAGTATGTATACCTTGATAAACTCTTTCACGAATAATATTGAAAAAAATATTGTAAATATATATAAAATATACAAAATTAATTATAAAATTTATTAATCTTAAATCAATAAAGCTCAAGGTCATAAAGTTACTAAATGAAATGGGAAATTGATTTTTAAATTTTTCAT
>NW_016971855.1:0-573 GCF_001483705.2 Eufriesea mexicana
TTGTCGTGCTATAGCCATTGCAATGCCATAGAATCAGGTTAGAAAATTCATTTTTATCGACATCATGTACTGATACGTTTCTGAACTAACTTTCTTGCATATAGAAGGAGGAAAGTTCCAACTGGCGTACTCTAGTCACTGCAATCCTATAGAATCTGGATGGAACATTCAATTTTATTGACATTTTCGATTAATATTGTGGTAAGCTGACTTTCTTGCCTAAATAAGGAAGAAATATCATATTGGCGTGCTATAGCCATTGCAATGCTATAGTACCTGGCTGGAAAATTAGAATTTATTGACATTTTCGACTAATATCGTGGTGAGCTAACTTTCTTGCATAAATAAGGAAGAAATATTCTATTGGCGCGATATATCCGCTGCAATGCTACAGAATCTGGCTGGTAAGCACGATTTTATGGACATTGTCGACTACTATCGTGGTCATCTATATTACTCATCTATATTTCTTGCATATAGAAGGAGCAAAGGTTCTCCTGGCGTACTATTGTCATTGCAATCCTATAGAATCTGGCTGGAAAATTCAATTCTATTGACATTTTCGACTAATAT
>NW_016971856.1:0-202 GCF_001483705.2 Eufriesea mexicana
CATACATACATCCATACAGACGTACATACATACAACTTCACATACATCCATACACACATCCATCCATGCATCCATACATACACCCATAAATACATCCATACATTCTTACACTCATGCATCCATACATACATCCGTCCGCACATTCATCCATGCACACATCTACACATCCTCGCATCCATACATCCATACATATTACCATCCT
>NW_016971856.1:291-632 GCF_001483705.2 Eufriesea mexicana
CATCCATCCATCCATACATCCATCCATACATACATTCATACATTCACACATCCATACATCCATACATCCGCACATCCATACATTCGTACATCAATACATCCATTCATCCACACATCCATACATACATCAATAGATATATCCATACATACATACGTACATACATCCATACATCCATCCATACATACGCCCTTCCATCCACACATACATCCGTTCTTCCACCCATCCTTTCACCCACTCTTCGGCTCATCCACACAACCATTCTTCCACCCGCACATCCTTACGTCCATACATCTATCCTTCCATACATACATACATCCATACATCATCCCATCCATACATCC
>NW_016971857.1:0-615 GCF_001483705.2 Eufriesea mexicana
TTGGCCTCGGCACATTATGTTCAGTTATGTTACGCCTGGCTACGCTACGTCTGGTTAGGTTAGGATAGGACAGCTGAGTCTTTTGTGCCATACGTTGACATTCGTTGGATTCCTTCGTTCTGCTGCGCTCTAGCATATTACGCTTGACTCTGTGGAGGCCATCCACGGAGTTCTCGCCGCGTCAGTTTGAATTAGGCTACGTTTGGTTATGAAACGTTCGGTTGGGTTCGGACGGGATAGCTTTGACTTCTGTGCTATGCACTGCTATTCGCTGGATCTCTGCGCTCTACATTGCTCTATTGTGATCTGCTTGGCTCCGAGGCGGCCAGCAATAGTGGTCGCGTCACGTTATATTGGGTTTTGTTATGTTTCAATTGGTTAGTCTGGGATACGATAGCTTTGACTTCTGTGTTGTACACTGCTTTTCCGCGGTTTTCTGCGCTCTACTGTGCTCTAGTATTTTCTGCTCGGCTCTGGGGAAGCCGGGAGTAGTGGTCTCAATGGGTTGGACTTCGTTACTCTTGGTTACGTTACGACTGGATATGTTATGACAGGATAGCTATGACTTTTGTGCTACGCAATGCTATTCGGTGGACTTCTGCGCTCTACTGTGCT
>NW_016971858.1:0-751 GCF_001483705.2 Eufriesea mexicana
TGGAGAGTAGATCGCTCAAATCCACAGGATCGAGGTTTATAGCACAAAAGGCGGAGACACCTGTCCTAACCTAAACAACCGCAACATAGTCGAACGTAACCTATCTCAACATAACATGCCGCTACCACAAATGCTGGCCGCCCCAGAGCCTACCAGAACACATCGGAGGAGAGTGGAACGCAGAAATCCACTGAATAACAGTGTAGAGCGCAAAAGTCAATACTATCCAAACCAAACCTTGCCAAACGTAACCGATCCAATCGTAGCCCAACGCAATCCAACGTGCCGCGTCCGCTATTGCTGGCGACCACATAGAAAAGCAGAATATTATAGATCACAGTAGAACGCAGGAATCCGCCGCGTTGAAGTGTACAGCACAATGAACAAAGACATCCTAACCTAGCTTGACCCAACATATGACCAAGCGTATCACAACACAACCTAACGCAAAAATTCTGGCCTCCAAGCAGATAGGCAGAGCAAGTGAGAGCGTAGTGGAGCGCAGAAATCAACCGCACATCAGCTTATAGCACAAACGTCAAACCTGTCCTATCCTAACCTAACCAAACTTAACATAACCGTACGTAACAAAACTGAACCTAACGTACCGATAAATCTATTACTGGCCGCCCCAGAACCGATCAGAGTATAGCAGAGCAATCTAGAGCGTAGGAAACAGCCGAATGGTAGTGAATAGTACGAAGGTCATACCTATCCTATCCTACCTAATCCAAACGTAGTATATACAGGC
>NW_016971859.1:0-535 GCF_001483705.2 Eufriesea mexicana
GTTAGGTTAGGTTAGGATTGGTTGGGTTATGTAAGGATAGGTTAGGTTAAGTTTGGTTAGGTTATGTTAGGTCATGTCAGGTCAGGTCTGGTCAGGTCAGGTCAGTTCATGTCAGGTCAGTGTGGGTCAGGCCAGGCAAGGCCAGGCAATGTCATGCCAGGTCAGGTCTATTCAGGTCGGGTCAGGTCAGGTCAGGTCAGGCACGACCAGACAATGTCAGGACACGTCAGGTCAGGTCCGGTGTGGTCAAGTCAGGTGGGGTCAGGTCAGGACAGTCCAGGCCAGGCCATGTCTGGCCAGTCCATGTCAGGTTAGGTCATGTCACGTCAGGTCAGGTCAGATCAGCTAGTTCATGTCAGGTCAGGGTAGGTCTGGTCAGGTCTGGCCTTCTCAGGTCAGGTCAGGACGTGTCAGGTCTGGTCATGAAGTCACGTCATGTCAGGTCAGGCCATTCCACGTCGGGTCAGGTGATGTCAGGTCAGGTCTGTTCAGCTAATGTCAGGTCCGGTCAAGTCAAGTCAGGTTAGCATATGTT
>NW_016971860.1:0-413 GCF_001483705.2 Eufriesea mexicana
AATGTCAATAAAATGGAATTTTCCAGCCAGATTCTGCAGCGTTGCAATGGCTATAGCACTCCGCAAGTAAATTTCCTCCGTACTTATGCAAGGAAGTTATCTCTCCACGATATTAGTCGAAAATGTCATTAAAATTGGACTTTCCAGCCAGATTCTATATCATTGCAACGGCTATAGCAAGCCAATAGAATATTTCCTCCTTATGTATGCAAGAAAGGTAGCTCACGACGATATTTGTCGAAAGTGTCAGTGAAATTGAATTTTCCACCCAGATTCTCCAGCATTGCAATGGCTATAGCACACCGAAAGTAACTTTCCTCCTCACTTATGCAAGGAAGTTAGCTCACCATGATATTAGTCGAAAATGTAAATAAAATTGTACTTTACAGCCACATTCTATAGCATTGCAATGG
>NW_016971861.1:0-538 GCF_001483705.2 Eufriesea mexicana
ACGGTAATAGTCGAAAATGTCGATAAAATTGAATTTTCCAGTCAGATGCTATAGCATTGCAATGGCTATAGCATGCCAATAGAATATTTCCTCCTCATTAATGCAACAAAATCAGCTCACCACGATATTAGTTGAAAATGTAAGTAAAATTGAATTTTCCAGTCAGATGCTATAGCATTGCAATGGCTATAGCATGCCAATAGAATATTTCCTCCTCATTAATGCAACAAAATCAGCTCACCACGATATTAGTTGAAAATGTAAGTAAAATTGAATTTTCCAGTCAGATGCTATAGCATTGCAATGGCTATAGCATGCCAATAGAATATTTCCTCCTCATTAATGCAACAAAATCAGCTCACCACGATATTAGTTGAAAATGTAAGTAAAATTGAATTTTCCAGTCAGCTTCTCTAGCATTACAATGGTTATAGCATGCCAATAGTACCTATCCTTCTTATTTATGCAGCGATAGTAGCTCTCCACGGTAATAGTCTAAAATGTCGATAAAATTGAAATTTCCAGTCAGATTCTATAG
>NW_016971862.1:0-542 GCF_001483705.2 Eufriesea mexicana
ACCTGTCCTGACCTGACCTGTCATCTCCTGACCTGAACTGAACTGACCTGACTTTTCCAGAGGCGACCGGACCTGACCTGACGTGACCTGACCTGACCTGACCAGACCTGACATGGCCTGACCTGGCCTGGCCTGAACTGACAAGAACTGACCTTACCTGACCTGAGATTACCTGACCTGACCCGAACTGTCCTGACTTTATCCAGCCTTACCTGACCTGACCAGTTCTGACTGACCTGTCTTGACCTTACTGACCTGACCTGCCCTGAACTCATACGACCTGGCCTCGCCTGGACTGAAGTGGCCTGACCTGACATTACCTGACACGACCTGACCTGTCCTGACTTTAACCGGCCATTCCTGAACTGACCTGACCAGACATGATCTGGCCTGTCCTGACCTTACCAGACTTGACATGACCACGCATGACCTGACCTGACCTAACCTGATCTGACCTGACATGACCTGACCTGAGTTGTCCTGACATGACCTGTCCTGACTGATCTGACCTGAGCTGACCTGACCTGACCTGACCTGACCTG
>NW_016971863.1:0-541 GCF_001483705.2 Eufriesea mexicana
GTTAAGTTGAGTTATGACATGCTTTGTTAAGGTAAGTTAGGAAGGCTTAGTTAAGACATATTTTACTCATGTGCTACACACAGCTATTAGGTGGATTTCTGCGATCTACATTGCTGTGCTATACGCTGCTCGACTCAGGGGAGGCGTGCAATAGTGTTCGTGGCACGTTACTTTGGGTTTGGTTATGTTCCGTCACATAAGGTTAGGTTAAGCTTGGTTTGGATAGCTATGACTTTCGTGCCATACACTGTTATCGGGTGGGTTCCTGTAACTGTGCTCTACTATACTCTGCCTGGCTCTGGGGAAGACAGCAGCAGTGGTCGCCGCGAGTTATGTTCAGTTATGCGACGTTCGTTTATGTTTGGCTAGTCCAGGTTGGCTTAGGGCATCCTCGACTTTCGTTACACACTCTGACATTCGGTGGATTTCCGCGCTCTACATCACTCTACTATACTCTGCTCGGCACTGCGGATGCGATCAATAGCGGTCGCGGCACGTTAGGTCGAGTTTGGTTATGTTCGGTTTGGTTAGGTTATGTTTG
>NW_016971864.1:0-499 GCF_001483705.2 Eufriesea mexicana
GACCTTTCTTGCATATATAAGGACTAAATATTCTACAGGCTTGCTATAGTCATTGCGATGCTACAGAATATGGCTGCAAAATACATTTCTATTGACATTTTCGACTAATATCGCGGTGAAAAAACATTCTTTCATAAATAAGGATGAAATATCCTATTGGCGTGCTATAGCCGTTGTAATGCTATAGAATCAGGCTAGAAAATTCATTTTTATTGACATATTCGGCTATTATCGCGGTGATATAAGGTGACATAACTTTCCTGCATATATAAGGAGGATAGATTCTACTGGCGTGATATAGACATTGAAATGCTATCGAATCTGGCTGGAAAATCCAATAATATTGACGTTTTCGATTAATACAGTGGTGGGCTAACTTCCGTACATAAATAAGAAGGAATGATTCTAGTGGCGTGCTATAGCCATTGCAGTGCTGTAGACTCTGGTTGGAAAATTCAATTTTATTGACATTTTCAACTAATATCGTGGTGACCTAACT
>NW_016971865.1:0-1249 GCF_001483705.2 Eufriesea mexicana
TGAATTTTCCAGGACGGTTATACAGCATTGCAATGTCTATATCACGCCAGTAGAATCTCTCCTGCTTATTTATGCAAGAAAGACAGCTCATCTCGATATTAGTCGAAAATGTCAATAAACTGAACCTGCCGGGCACATTCTAAATCAATGCAATGGCTATAGCACGCCAATAGTATCTAACCTCCTTGTTTTCGCAAGAAAGATATTTCACCACGATATTAGTGGAAAATGTCAAGAAAATTGAATCTGCCAGGCACATTCCATATCATTGCAACGGTTTTAGCACGCCAAAAGAACATTTCCTCCTTATTTATGCGAGAAAGGTAGCAGCACCACAATATTATTCGAAAATGTCAATAAAATTGAATTTTCCGGCTTGATTCTATAGCATTGCAATCTCAATAGCACTCCAAAAGGATCAATCCTCCTTACTTATGCAAGGACGCTATTTCACCACGATATTAGTCGAAAATGACAATAAAATTGAATTTTGCAGGACGATTCTATAGCATTGCATTGTCAATATCACGCCAGTAGAATCTCTCCTGCTTATTTATGCAAGAAGGATAGCTCACCACGATAATAGTCGAATCTGTCAATAATATTGAACTTTCCAGTCAGATTCTATAGTATTGAGATGGCTATAGCCCGCCAATAGAATCTTTCCTTCTTACGTATGCAAGAAAGTTAGCTCATCTCGATACTAGTCGAAAATGTCAATAAAATTGAATTTTCCATCCAGATTCTATAGTATTGAAATGGCTATAGCGCGCCAATAGATTCTTTCCACCTTGTTTATGCAAGAAAGTTAGCTTTACACGGTATTAGTCAAAAATGACAATATAATTGACATTTCCAGCCAGTTTCTACTGCATTGCAATGGCTATAGCGCTCCAGAAGGATCTATCCACCTTACTTAAGGAAGGAAGCTAACTCACCACGATATTAGTCGAAAATGTCAAGAAAATTGAAATTTCCAGCCAGATTCTACTGCATTGCAATGGCTATAGCGCTCCAGAAGGATCTATCCACCTTACTTAAGGAAGGAAGCTAACTCACCACGATATTAGTAGGAAATGTCAATAAAATTGAATTTTGCAACCACACTCTATATCATTGCAATGTCTACAGCACGCCAATAGCATCTACCCTGCTTATTTAGGCAAGAAAGAGAGCTCAGCAGGATAACAGTCGAAACTGTCAATAATATTGAACTTTCCACCTAGATTCTATAGTATTGAAATGGCTA
>NW_016971866.1:0-514 GCF_001483705.2 Eufriesea mexicana
CTTTAAAATTGTATTTTCCTGCCCAATTATATTTCAGTGCAATTGCTATAACACGCCAATAGATTCTTTCCCTCTTATTTATGGAAGATAGTTAGTTCACCACTGTATTAGTTGAAAATGTCAAGAAAATTGAATTTTTCACCCTGATCCGGTTGCAATGCAATGTCTACAGCACGTCAATGGAATCTTTCCTCCATATTTATGCAAGACAGTAAGCTCACCACGATATTGGTTGAAAATGACAATATAAATGAATTTTCCAGCCAGATCCTAAATCGCTGCAATGGCTATAGTAGGCCAATAGAAACCTCCCTCCGTACGTATATACGTATACAAAGGAGATAGCTCACCACGATATATGTCGAAAATGTCAATAAAGTTGAATTTTCCAGCTTGATTCAATAGCACTGCAATGGCCATAGCACGCCAATAGAATCTTTCCTCCTTATTCATGAAAGAAAATTAGCTCACCACGATATTAGTCGAAAATGTCAATAAAATTGAATTTTTCATC
>NW_016971867.1:0-569 GCF_001483705.2 Eufriesea mexicana
TACAGTAGAAAAGTCGAAGATACACGAACCTAACCCAAACAAACGTATCCCAAACTTACATTGCAAACTCCTCATTACGTGTCGCGACCACTATTGCTCGCCTCCACAGGGCCAAGCAGATTTCAGTGTAGCACAGTAGAGGGCAGGATTCCGCCGAATAGCAGTCTGTAGCACGAAAGTCAAAGTGACCAAACGTAGCCAAGCCCAGCGTAACCGAACGTAACTTAACTCAACATAACGTGCCACGACCACTATTGCTAGCCTACCCATAGCCAAGCATAGTATACATCACAGTAGATCGCAGAAGTCCACCGCAATGCAGTGTATCACACAGAAGTTAAAGGTATCCTAACCTAACCTGCCCTAACCTACCGTAACCGAACGTAGCCGAACTGAAAGTAAGGAGCCGCGACCACCATTTTTGGCCTTCCGAAAGTCGAGCAGAGTACAGTAGAGCAATGTATATCGCAGAAATCCACCGAAGAGCAGTGTACACCACGTAGGTCTGAGCTATCCAAACATAACCCAGATTAACACAACCTAACCAAGCGTAGATTAATTAAATCTAA
>NW_016971868.1:0-551 GCF_001483705.2 Eufriesea mexicana
GCCACCCTTGCCCAACCTAACAAATCTTAACATAACCACACGTAACATAACTCAAAATGACGAGACGCGGCCACTATTGTTGAGCTCCTTAGATTCGGGCAGAGTATAGTAGAGCACAGCAGAGCGCAGAATTCCACAGTATATCAGCTCATAAAGCGAAAGTCAAAGAGCTATCCTAACCTAACGCAACGTAACATAAGGTAGACAATCAAATTCTAGCACACCCTAACCAGCCGCGACCACTGTTGCTGGCATCTCGAAAACAGAGTATAGTAGATCAATGTAGAGCGCAGGAATACGCACGAGTGCAGTTTACAGCACAAAGGCCTAAGTTAACCTTCCTTAACCAACCAAACGTAACATAACCAAACGCAATATAACTCAACCTGGCATGACGGAACCACTATTGTTGTCCGCCCCAGAGCCAACGTGTCATAAGCAAACGCTGGCTACGCAACCTATCGCGCCGAGACCACTATTGCTGGCCTCCTCAGAGCCAAGCAGAATATACTAGAGCACAGTGGAGCGCAAAAATACACCGCATTGCAGTG
>NW_016971869.1:0-312 GCF_001483705.2 Eufriesea mexicana
TCACCTAACGTTCTCAATCCAATGGTAGGTATAGCCATCTATTTACCATAGAATAATTCTATTAAAAGTTCATAACCTATTATAACTCGATGAATAGATCACCAAACGTTGTCAATCCAATGGTAGGTATAGCCATCTACTTGCCATAGAATAAGTCTATTCAAAGTCTATATCCTGCTATAGTTTGGTGAATAGATCACCTAACGTTCCCAATACAATGGTAGGTATAGCCATCTACTTACCATAGAATAGGTCTGTTCAAAATCTATAGCCTGCTATAGTTTTATGAATAGATCACCTAACGTTCTCAAT
>NW_016971870.1:0-780 GCF_001483705.2 Eufriesea mexicana
AAATCAACCGAACGTGCCGATACCGCTACTGGCGGTCTCCCCAGATCCAAGTAGAATATACTATAGCACAGCAGAGCGCAGAAATCCACCGCATTGCAGCGAATAGCACAAAACTTAGACATACATCGTGTTAATTGACCTTACCTAACCTTTCCAAACGTAGTGTAGCATGGCACGGACGTCAAAGTAGCCTCTCCTAACCTTGCCAAACGTAACACACACACACGTAATGTAGATCAAACTAACATGACGAGAGCAATATTACAGGCGTCCACAGAGACAAACAGAACGTACTATAGCACCGTTGTGCGCAGAAATCAAACGCATTGTAGTGAACTGTACAAAAGTCGGTGATACCCTAACATAACCTGACCTAACCTAACATAACCGAGCGTAGCACAGCTCAATGCAACGTGCCGCGACCACTGCTCTTGGCCTACCCATAGCAAAGCAGATTAAAGTACAGCAGAGTAGATCACAAAAATCAGCCGAACTGCAGTGTATAGCACGAAAGTCAAACCTAACACAGCCAAACGTGGCATGCCGAAGCGTGTCCTAGCTCAATCTATCATGTCGAGGACACAATTACTGGCCCCACATAAACAAGGAGAATGTACTAGAGCGCAGTAGTGCGCAGAAATCAAGCGTGTTGCAGAGTACAACACAAGAGTCGAAGCCAACCTAACCAAACATATCCGAACCTAACCTTACCAAACGTAACCTAACCAAACGCAGCATAGCCCAACCTAACACGCCGAGACCTTTATTGCTGGACTCCCG
>NW_016971871.1:0-1125 GCF_001483705.2 Eufriesea mexicana
CAATGCTATCACCTGCTACTCTAACAAAATGTAACAAAACCTAGCGAAGCCTAAATGAAACTAACGAGCCGGGACCGCTATCACTGGCCTCCCCAGAGACGGGCCGAGATTATTAGAGCACAGTATGGCGCATAAATCCAACGAATCGCAATGTATACCACGAAAGTCAAACCAATGATTAACTAACCGAACCCAACCTAACAGAACCAAACGTAGTCGAACTCAAAGTAACGTGCCGATACCATTGTTGCTGGCCCTCCCATCGACAAGCTGAACAGATTAGAGCACAGTAAAGTGCAGATATGCACCGAATAACGGCGTATACCGCAAGAGACGAATTGGTCCTCTACAAAACTGGCCAATTGTAACATATGCTGACGTAACATAACGCAACCTAAGCATCCGCGACCACTATTGTTGGCGTACAGAGGCCAGCGGAATATTGAAGAGCACAGTAGAGTACAGAAGTATATAGAATATCAGTATTGTGCACAGAAGTCAGAGCTATCCTAACCTAACCCAAACCAACCTAACCAAACCGTACGTAATCCAGCTCAACATATCCTGCCACGACGAGTATTGCTGGCCTCCACATAGTCAAGCAGAACATATTAGAGGAGTGTAGAGCGCAGAAGCAAATAGGGTCGCAGTGAGCAGCAGAAAAGTCGAAGCCATCCAATCATAACAAAAGCTAACGTAGCGTATCCTACCTCAATCTAATTTGCTGAGACCACCATTACTGTCTTCCCCAGAGTCAAGCAGATCTTATTAGAGCACAGTAGATTGCAGGAGTCCACTGCATCACAGTGTACAGAACAGAACTCAAAGATATCCTAACCTAACCTAAACAAACATTGCCTAACCGAACGTAGCATAGCACAACCTGACCCACGGCGGCCACTATTTCTGGCTTCCCCAGTAGAAAGCAAGGCATATTAGATCACTGTAGTGCGCAGAAACCCAACGAATAGTAGTTTGTAGCACAAAAGGCACAGCTGCTCTAGCCTAACCTAACGAAACGTGACATAGCCAAGCGCAACCTTACCCGACATAACGTGCATGGACTATTGCTCCTGCCTTCCACAGAACCAACCAGAATATACTAGAGCACAGTAGAGCGCAGAA
>NW_016971872.1:0-1167 GCF_001483705.2 Eufriesea mexicana
ATAGCTCACCATGATATTAGTCGAAAATGACAATAAATTTGAATTTTTCGACCACATTCTATACCAATGCAAAGGCTATAGTTCGCCAATAGTATATTTCCCCCTTACTTACGCAAGGAAGTTATCTGACCACGATATTAGTCGAAAATGTCATCAAAATTGTATTTTCCAGCCACATTCTATACCATTACTTGCAGTCACTAGAGCACGCGAACAGAATGTTTCCTCCATACGTACGCAAGGAAGTTAGCTCTCCACGATATAAGTCGAAAATGTCAACATAATTGTATTTTCCGCCACATTCTATATCATTGCAATGGCTATCGCACTAAAAAGGCATCTTTCCTCCTTACTTATGCATGAAAGTTAGCTCACCATGATATTAGACGAAAATGTCAAGAAAATTGAACTTTCCCGTCACATTCAAAAAGCATTGCAATGGCTACAGCTCGCCAATAGAATCTTTCCGCCTTGTTTATGCATGAGAGTTAGCTCATCACAGTATTAGTCGAAAATGTAAATAAAATTGAACTTTCCAGTCACATTCTAAAGCATTACAGTGGCTACAGCTCGCCAATAGAATCATTCCTCCTTGTTTATGCATGAAAGTCAGCTCACCACGATATTAGTCGAAAATGTCAATAAAATTGAATTTCCCTTCCAGATTCTATAACCTTGCAGTCACTAGAGCACGCCAACAGAATGTTTCCTCCTTACTTACGCAAGGAAGTTAGCTCCCCACGATATTAGTCGAAAATGTCAACAAAATTGTATTTTCCAGCCACAATCTATATCATTGCGATGGCTATACCACTCAAAAAGCATCCTCCCTCCTTACTTAAGCATGGATGTTAGCTCACCACGATATTAGTCGAAAATGTCAACTAAATTGAACTTTCCAGCCAGATTCTACTGAATTGCAATGGCTATAGCAAGCCAAAAGGATCTTTCCTCCGTATTTATACAATAAAGATGGCTCACCAAGATATTAGTCGAAAATGTCGATAAAATTGAATTTCCCTTCCAGATTCCACAGCATTGCATTGGATATAGCACGCCAATTGAATCCTTCCTCCGTATTTATGAAAGAAAGATAGCTCACCAATGATATTAGTCGAAAATGACAATAAAAATGAATTTTTCGACCACATTCTATATCATTGCAAA
>NW_016971873.1:0-298 GCF_001483705.2 Eufriesea mexicana
AAATTAAATTTATTGACATTATCGACTACTACCGTGGTGACCTAACTTTCTTGCATGTAGATGGAGGAAAGGTTCAACTGGCGTACTACAGTCACTGCAATCCTATAGAATCTGGCTGGAAAATTCAATTTCATTCACATTATGGACTACAATCGCGGTGACCTAACCTTCTTGCATATAGAAGGAGGAAAGGTTCTTCTGGCTTGCTATAGTCATTGCGATGCTATAGAGTCCAGCTGGAAAATTCAATTTTATTGATATTTTCGAATAACATCGAGGTCGCCTAACTTTCTTGTAT
>NW_016971874.1:0-286 GCF_001483705.2 Eufriesea mexicana
AAATAAGGTGGAAAGATTCCATCGGTTTGCTATAGCCATTGCATTGTAAGTAGAATCTGCCTGGAAAGTTCAATACTATTGACATTGTCGACCTACATTGAGGTGAGCAGTCTTTTCTGCGTAAACAACGAGGTAAGGTTCTATTGGTTTGCTATAGCCACAGCATTGCAACAGAAACTGTCAGAGAAGCACCATTTTAATGACAATCTTGGCTAATGTCGCGGTGAGCACGCTTTTCTGAATAAATAAGAAAGAATGTTACAAATCGTTTGCTGTAGCCCTTGCA
>NW_016971875.1:0-313 GCF_001483705.2 Eufriesea mexicana
CGCAGTCTATCTCAAACACACGTGCCGCGACCACCATTGCTGGCTTCCCCAGAGCCATGAAGAGCATGCCGGACGAGAGCAGCGAGCTGAAGTGCATAGAATCGCAGTGTATAGCGGCAAAACCAAGGATGTCCAAATACATCCCATGCTAACGTAAGCTAACCAAACGTCACCTAGCTCAACCTAATATGCCTCGGCCACCATTTTTGTCTTCCCCAGAGCAAAGCAGGGCATATTAGAGCACAGTAGTGCCAAGAAGTCCATCGAACTGCAGTGTATAAGACAAAAGTCAATCCTAATCTCTCCTAACCAG
>NW_016971876.1:0-569 GCF_001483705.2 Eufriesea mexicana
GACGTCGCACGCGCGCGTCAACGCCGCTCTTAGCCACTCCGCCCCTAACCCAGCTTCGTCGTTTTCGCGTTGACGGCCCCATCCGTCTTGGCAACGGCCGGGACGGCCGCAGCGAAGCGGTCTCTGTCGAGGCGCCCGAGCGCCCACCGAGGAGCAGCGGCGTGCTTCCCGCTGGGTGGCTCCAGACCGGTGCGAGGAATGACGGCATGCATCATGGTGATGTGGAGGTGGTCGCTAAGCGTTTACACCTCCACTGCCACCCTCCAAACGGTGACCCGCAGCACAGCTGCCGGCGATGCAGACGACAATTCCGCGATAGACGTGCCGTTCCACCGGACGCACGTGCTTACGGAACCCACGGTTGGGCAACCGGAGATCCAACCCCGCGGCCCAATCTTGCAGGGCCTCGCCCCGAGCGTCTGCTCGCGGGGAATCCCACGCCACGGAGTGGGCGTTGACTTCCCACAGGACCAGAAACGGTCGAGCCATGTGTCCTCTAAGGAAAACTCCGAGCTCGCCCAGGTACTTCTCGCACGACAAGAGGCCGCGGTTGTGGGAGGCGTAGCACC
>NW_016971877.1:0-201 GCF_001483705.2 Eufriesea mexicana
AATCTCTCCTCCTTATTTATGAAAGAAAGATAGCTCACCACGATAATAGTCGAAATTGTCAATAATATTGAAATTTCCAACCAGATACTATAGCATTGCGAAGGCAATAGCAAGCCAATAGAATCATTCATCCTTATTTATGCATGAAAGGTAGCGCACCACAATATTATTCGAAAATGTCAATAAAATTGATTTTTCCAG
>NW_016971877.1:283-958 GCF_001483705.2 Eufriesea mexicana
TTAGCTCACTACGATATTAGTCGAAAATGTCAATAAAATTCAATTTTCCAGGATGATTCTACTGCATTGCAATGCCTTTAGCACGCCAATAGTAACTATCCTACTTATATATGCGAGAAATTCATCTCACCACGATATTAGACGAATATGTCAATAAAATTGAATTTTCCAGCCACACTCTATATCATTGCAATGTCTACAGCACGCCAATATAATCTACCCTGCTTATTTATGCAAGAAAGGTAGCTCACCACGACAATAGACGAAAGTGTCAATAAAATTGGATTTTCCAGCCAGATTCTATG
Organism: Eufriesea mexicana; assembly: GCF_001483705.2. NCBI lineage: Eukaryota > Metazoa > Arthropoda > Insecta > Hymenoptera > Apidae > Eufriesea > Eufriesea mexicana. The sequence goes on from NW_016971877.1 coordinate 589, forward strand.
GCATTGCAATGGTTGTAGCTTGCCAATATAATCTTTCCTCCTTGTTTATGCAAGAAAGGTTGGTCACCACGATATTAGTCGAAAATGTAAATAAAAATGTATTTTCCAGTCTGATTCTATACCTATGCAATGGCTATAGCACGCCGAAAGAAGATTTCGACCTTATTTATACGAGAAGGCTAGCTGACAGCGATGTAGGTAGAAAATGTCAATAAAATTGTGTTCTCCAGACAGATTCTATGGCATTGCAGTAGCTACTTCACGTCAGTAGAATCTTACCTCCTTATATATCCAAGAAAGCTAGGTTACAACGATATTAGACGAAAATGTCAATAAAATTGATTTTTCCAGTCAGACTCTATAGCATTGC
>NW_016971878.1:0-540 GCF_001483705.2 Eufriesea mexicana
AAACATCCGTTCTGGATTTTGGGATCGAGTATAGCGACTTTCAAATACCGAAAAGCTTTTTATATGTTCTATCACTGTACTCGTCACTAGCTCACTAGTTCTTCTGCAGGAGCCATCCATTCTTCCACGCAAGTCTTTCGGAATATTCTCATGCGCTTTTAGGATACGATCAATTCGTCCAGTAGATATTTGGAAAGTATCAATGAAAAACTTCTTACATACTAAAATGTTTCCACCAGAAGTGATCAGGTAAAATTTATAAGAATGCAAAGCACTATCTGCTATCTGCTAAGCCACCTACCTCTGTTAATTGGACTTAAGCCACTTTCATAATCGATGATTATGCAATTTCATTTACCGACCAATTTTAAATTGTACAAAACATGGAAATTTTTTAAGAAATTAAACACGGACTAGTTATACATAAAAAATTTACTTCAAATTAAGCATGAATTACGTGATATCTCATTTTCTTCAAAAATGGACTTACACCACTTTCAAAATAAACGGTCAATATGTTATATGGTACTTAATCGAGCA
>NW_016971879.1:0-256 GCF_001483705.2 Eufriesea mexicana
AGTCCACCGAATAGCATTATATAACACAAAAGTCAAAGCCATCCTTACCAAACGTAACCTAACTTAACGCAACCAAACGCAACAAAACAATACCTATCGCGCCACGACAGCTATTGCTGGTCTCTCCAAAGTCGAGCAGAGAATAGAAGGGCAATGTAGAGGGCATGAGTCCACCGAGTAGCAGTGTATAGCGTAAAAGTCAAAGTCATCCTATCCAGACCAAGCCAAGCGTAACCCAACCAAACGAAAGATAACA
>NW_016971880.1:0-866 GCF_001483705.2 Eufriesea mexicana
GTTTCTGCTCTTTACTGCGCTCTAGCATGTTTTGCTTGGCTCTTGGGAGGCCAGCAATAATGGTCTCGGCACGCAAGTTGGAGATAGGTACCTTTTGGCTGTGTTCCATTTGGCTAGCTTAGGATAGGGTAACTTTGACTTTTATGCTATACACCCCTATTTGGTGGACTTCGGCGCTCTACATTGCTCTAATATGCCCTGCTTCTCTCTGGGGTGCCAGCAAGGTTATTCTCTGCACGTTATATTTCGCCATGTTACGCTTGGCTTGGCCTGGTTACGACAGGTTAGAATAGAGCACCTTTGACTTCTGTGCCGGAATCTGCAATGCGAAGGATTAATGCTCTGTAATATGCTCTAGTACGTTCTACCCTTTGTCTGGGGGGGGGGGCAGCAATGGTGCTCTCGGCACGCTAGGATGAGTTAGGGTACGCCTTGCTTGGCTATGTTCGGCTACGTTTTGTTCGGATGGCTTAGCCTTTTGTGCTATACACTGCTATTCGGTCTATATCTGCGCACTGCATTGCTCTACTAACATCTGCTTGAATCTGGGGAGGCCAGCGATAGCGGTCGCGGCAGGTTTGTTTGAGAAGGTCTACGATTGGTTAGGTTAGGGTAGACTAAATTTGGTAAGCATGTCGCTGACCTTTGTGCTATACACTGCTATCCGTTCGATACCTGCGCCCTGCATTGCTCTGCTCTACTCTGCATAGCTCTTGTAAGGCCAGCAACGTCTTTCGTGCCACGTCAGTTTGGGTTACGCTACGTCTGCTTACGACACGGTTGGTTATGTTAGAATAAGGTAACTTTGACTCTTGTGCTATACACCGCTATTCGGAGGATTTCTACGCTCCACATTGCTCCACTGC
>NW_016971881.1:0-853 GCF_001483705.2 Eufriesea mexicana
GTTACGTTTGGTTACGTTGCGGTTGGAAAAGTTAGGTGAGGCCAGATTTGACTTTAGTGCTATTGACTGCTATTGGGTGGATTCCTGCCTAATACAATGCTCTAGTATTTTCAGCTTGGCTCTGCGAAGGCCAGGAATAATGGTCCCGGCTACATATGCTGAGTCAGGTTACGTTCGGTTAGGTTGTGTTAGGCTAAGTTTGATTACGATAGTTATAGCTTTTGTGCTGCACACTGCTACTTGGTGGATTTCAACCTTCTACTGTGATCTAGTATGTCGTGCTTCGCTCTGGGCGGCAGCAATAGCTGCCTCGGCACGTTGCGTTGAGTTACGCTATGTTCGGTTATGTCCTGCTTGTTTGGGTTAGGCTTGTGTAGCTTTGACTTTTGTGATATACACTGCTGTTCTACTGATTTCCGCGTTCCACGCTCAACTCGCATGCTCCGCTTGGCTCTGGGGAGGCCAGCAATAGTGGTCACGGCACCGTAAGTTGAGTTATGTTACGTTCGGTCATGTTACGATTGATTAGGTTATTAGATGATAGCTTTGACTTCAGAGCTGTAGTCTGATGTTAGTCGGATTTCTGCGCCCTACAATGCACATTTTCAGCTTGGCTCTGGGAAGGCCAGCAATGGTGGTGTAGGCGCGTTAAGTTCAGTCAAGCTACGTTCGGTTACGTTGGGCTGTGCTAAGCTTGGTCAGGGTAGCTTCAGCTTTTGTGCTGAACATTTCCCTTCGTGGACTTCAGCGCCCTACTGTGCTCTAGTTTGTCCTGCTTGGCTACGCGGAGGGCAGCAATAGCGGTCTGGGCACTTTAGTTTGAGTTATGATGTGTTTGGTTACGTTCGCTTTG
>NW_016971882.1:0-322 GCF_001483705.2 Eufriesea mexicana
GTTATATAGCCATTGTAATGCTATGGAATCTGGATGGAAAACTCAATATTATTGACGTTTTCGACTAATATCGTGGTGGGCTAATTTATGTGCATAAATAAGGATGAAAGATGCTAGTGGCGTGCTGTAGCCATTGCAATGCTATAGAATCTGGTTTGAAAATTCTATTTTATTGACGTTTTCGACTAATTTCGTGGTGACCTAACTATCTTCAATAAATGAGGACGATAGATACTATTGGCATGATATAGACATTGATATGCTATAGAACCTCACTGGAAAACTCATTATTATTGACGTTTTCGACTAATGTCGTGTATAA
>NW_016971883.1:0-596 GCF_001483705.2 Eufriesea mexicana
GTTAGGTTAAGTTAGGATAGGTTCGGATAGGTTCGGTTAGGTTAGGTTAGGTTAGGTTACGTTTAGTTAGGTTTGGTTACGTTAGGTTAGTTTAAGTTAGGCTAGGTCACGTTACGCCCGGTTTTGCGAGGTCAGGATTGCCTGGGTTAGGTTAGGTCAGGTAAGGTTAGGCGATATCATGTTACGCCCGTCTTGGCCAGGTCAGGTTTGGTTAGGTTAGGTTAGATCTGGTTAGATTAGTTTAGTTTCGGTCAGGCTAGGTCAGGTCAGTTCATGTTAGGTTAGGTTGCGTTACATCAGATTAGGTTCGAATAGGTAAAGATTGGCTGTGTGGGTTACGTTAGGTTTTGTTATGTTAGGTTAGGTTAGGTTAGGGTGTGTTAAGTTAGTTTAGGTTGTGTTAGGTTGTGTTGGGCTAGGTTAGGTTAGGTTGTGTTAGGTTATGTTAGGTTATGTTACGTTAGGATAGGTTAGGATAGGTTAGGTTAGGTTGTGTCAGGTTAGGTTAGGTTCTGTTAGGGTAGGTTGGGTTCAGTCGGGGTTCGGTTAGATTAGGTTAGGTTGTGTTAGGTTAGGTTAGGTTACGTTAGGTTACG
>NW_016971884.1:0-931 GCF_001483705.2 Eufriesea mexicana
GGAATCGGGCTTGAAAGTTCAATTTTATTGATATTTTCGACTACTATAGTGGTGAGCTATCTTCTTTGCATAAGTATGAAGGAAAGGTACTTTTGGCGTGCTATAGCCATTGCAATGCTCTCGAATCTGGCTGGAAGGTTCAATTTTATTGACAGTTTCGACTAATATCATGGTGAGCTATCTTTCTTCCATAAATCAGTAGGAAAGGTTCTGTTGGCATGCTATGGGCATTGCAATGCTCTAGAATCTTACTGGAGAATTCAATTTTATTGTCATTTTCTACTAATATCTTGGTGAGATTTCTTACTTCCACAAGTTAGGAGGAAAGATCCTTTTGTAGTGCTATAGCGACTGCAATGTCGTAGAATCTGGCTGGAAAATTCAATTTTATATACATTTTTGACTAATATCGGGGAATGCTATCTTTCTCGCATAAATAACGAAGAAAGATCCTTTTGGCGTCCTATAGGCTTTGCAATGCTGTAGAATCTGGCTGGAAAGTTCAATATTATTGACAGTTTCGACTATTATCGTGGTGAGATATCTTTCTAGACTAAATAGGCAGGGTACATTCTATTGGCGATCTATAGCCGCTGCAATGTTACAGAATCTGGATGGAAAATTCAATTTTATTGGCATTTTCGGCTCATATCGTTGTGAGCTAACTTTCTCGCATAAATAATGAGGAAAGATCCTATTGCCGTGCTATAGGCTATGCAATGCTATTGGATCTGGCTGGGAAGTTCAATATTATTGACAGCTTCGACTATTAAAGTGGTGAGCTATCTTTCTTGCCTAAATAAGCAGGGTGGATTCTATTGGCGAAACTATAGAATCTGTATGGAAAATTCAATTTTATTGACATTTCGGGCTAATATCGTGGTGAGTTTCCTTTCTCGCATAAATAAGGAGGGAGGATCCTATTGTCGTG
>NW_016971885.1:0-1006 GCF_001483705.2 Eufriesea mexicana
CATTTGGATATATTACGTTTGGTATCGTTGGGATAGATTTGCATTGACTTTTGTGCTGTACACCGGTATACAGTGGATTACTGCGCTCCACTGTACCCTAATGTATTCTGCTTGGCTCTATGGAGGCCAGCAACTGCGGTCCCGTCAAGTCAGGTTGAGTTACGGTACGCTTGGCTAGGTTAGGTCAGGCTAAGTTTGGTTCGCGTTGCTTTTACCTTTGTGATATACACTGCTATTCTGCCGACATCTGCGCTCCGTAATGCTGTACTAGCATCTGCTTGTCTCTGGGGAGGCCAGCAACAGTGGTCTTGGCACGTTTGGTTTAGATATTTTGCGTTTGGTTTGGTTAGGTTTGGCCATGTTTGGCTACGACGCCTATGACTATTGTGCTATGCACTATCATTCTATTGACGGTTGTGCACTAATCTCCTCTAATATGCCCTTATTGACGATAGGGATGCCTGAAACGTTGGTCTAGGTGTGTTAGGTTGTGTTAGGACACGATTGGTCACGTTACATTTGGCATGGATGGGGCAGGATAACATTGACTATTGTGCTATACACTGCCTTTCGGAGGATTTCTGTGCTCTACGCTACACTACTTAACTCTACTCGACACCGGGGAGGACAGCAATGGCCGTCGTGGCGCGATAGGTTGTGTCAGGTGACGTTTGGCTTGGTTGGTTAGGTTAGGTTTGGTTGGGATGGCTTCGACCTCTGTGCTGTAGACTGCTACTCGCTGCATTTCTACGCTCTGCTGTGCTCTAATATGCTCTGCATGGCTGTAAGGTCGAGAGCAATAGTGGTCTCTGCAATTTAGGTAGTGTTAGGCAACGGTTGGTTAGGTTATGTCAGTTTGGGTGACGCTTGGATCGCTTTGACTTTCGTAGTAAACACTGTTATTCGGTGTGTTTCTGCGCCCTACTCTGCCCTAGTATATTGGGCTTGGGTCTGGGGGCGTCAGCAATAGAGGTCGCAGCACGTTAGGTTCAGTTAGGTTACGTTT
>NW_016971885.1:1097-1983 GCF_001483705.2 Eufriesea mexicana
TCGTGGGGATCACCAATAGTGGTCTAGGCACGTTAGTTCGGGTTGGATTACGTTTGGCTATATTACGATTGGCTGTGTTAGGAGGGGATAGCTCTGTCTTTGGGGCTATAGTCTGCTATTAGGTGTATTCCTGCGCCCTAGAGTGCTCTAATATCTTCAGCTTCGCTCTGAAAAAGCCAGCAATAGCGGTCTCGGCACGTTATGTTGGGTCAGGTTACGTTCGGATAGGTTGGGTTCGGATAAGTTTGGTTTGGGTAGCTTCAACATTTGCGCTGTACACTGCTATTCGGTGGGTTTCTGCTCGCTACTGTTATGTGACATGCTCTGCTTTGCTATGGCGTGGCCAGAAGTAATGGCCACGGCTGTTTAGGTTGAGATAGGTTACGCTTGGTTAAGTTCGGCTTTGTTCGCGTTAGATTAGGATATCTTTGTCTTATGTTCTGTACACTGTGATTCGGTGGTATTCTACGCTCCTTTCTGCTCTAGTATGCTCTGCTGGGTCCTGGGGAAGCCAGTGACAGTGGTCTCGGCACATTAGTTTGAGATATGATACGTTTGGTTGTGCTATATTGCCTTTAGTTATGATCGGATTGTCCCGACTTTTCTGCTGTACACAGCGATTCCATAGATTTCTGCGCCCTACTCTCCACTAAAATGCTCTGCTAGCCTCTGCTTATGCCAGCAATAGAGGTAGCGGCACGATAGGTTGGGTTAGATTCAGTTCGGCGACGTTAGGTTAAGTTGGATTAGGTTAGGATAGCTTTGAGTTATGAGCTTGACATTGATATCCTATGGTCCTGTGCGCTCTACTGTGCTCCAGTACATTCCGCGAGTCCCTGGGGTCGCCATTAATAGTGTACGCGGCACGTTAGTGCCATACTCTTCA
>NW_016971886.1:0-961 GCF_001483705.2 Eufriesea mexicana
CTGCTGCTGTTCTCACCAGAGCCAAGCAAAGCATACTAGAGCACAGTTGAACACAGAAATCAGTCGAACGACTGCCTTTGGCAGAAAGCCAAAGCATTCAAAACCTAACCCAATCTATCGTAACCTATCCAAACGTAGCCCAAGTCAACCAAACCTGCCTAGAACACAATTACTGGGCCCCCGAATTCGAGCAGAGTACAGTAGAGCGACGTAGAGCATGGAAATCTTCTGAATAGCGGGGTACAGCACAAAAGTCGAAGCTATCCTGTACTAACCGAACCAATCATAACATAACTAATCGTACCCTAACGCATCCTATCGAGCCATGACCACTAATGCTGGTCTCCCAGTGTCGGGCAGGGTATAATGGAGCACAGTAGAGCGCAGAAAGCCACCAAATAGCAATGTATAACACAAAAGCCGAAGATATCCAGACCTAGCAGACATGACCTAACATAACCGAACGTAGAGTAACTAAACCTAACGCGCCGCGAGTACTATTTCCAGCTGCCCCAGGTACAAGCAGAGCGTATTAGAGGTGAGTAGAGCGGAGGAGTCCATAGAGTCGCAGTGTATAGCGGGAAAGTCGAAGCTATCCAGACCTGACCAGAGATAACATAACCTAACCAACGTATTCCATCTCAAACTGTCGTGCCGAGACCATTACTACTAGCCTCCACAGAGCCAAGCAGGACATACTAGAGCACTGTAGAGCGCAGAAATCCGCCGAATAGCAGCGTACATCGCAAAAGTTGAAACCATCCTGACAATACATAGCCTGACCCAACCAAGTCTGAAGTAACATGACAGAGCGCAACGTGCAGAGGCCACTATTTCTGGTCCCCTCAGAGCCAAGCTGACGGCATTAGAGCAGTCTACGGCGCAGGAATCCATCTAGTACCTGACCATAGCACTAAAGTCAAAGCTACCCTCTCCTGACCAAGCAAATCATAACATAACA
>NW_016971887.1:0-256 GCF_001483705.2 Eufriesea mexicana
TTTGAGTTTCTTAGCGTAGATTCCTATTCGGAAGATTTCAGCCCTCTACTGCGCTCTATTATATTCTGCTCGAATCTGGGGAGGCCAGCAATAGTGGTCGCTGCACGTCAGGTTGGGCAAATTTACGTTTGGCTATGTTATGATCGCTTAGGTTAGGAGAGGCTCGATTTCACTTATGTGCTATACAATGCTTTTCGGTGGATTTTAGCGCTTCACTGTGATCCTATATATTCAGTTTAGCTCTGGAAAAGAAACC
>NW_016971888.1:0-202 GCF_001483705.2 Eufriesea mexicana
CCTTCAACCAATGGCAAGTACAGCCATCTGCTTGCCAGAGAATAGGTCTATTCAAAATATATAACCTTCTACAGCTTGGAGAATAGATCGCCTATCGCCTTCAATCCAATGGCAAGTACTGCCATCTACTTGCCAGCGTATAGGTCTATTCGAAATATATAACCTGTTATAGCTTGGTGAATAGATCGCCTTACGTCATCAG
>NW_016971889.1:0-566 GCF_001483705.2 Eufriesea mexicana
GCGAACAATAGTGGTCGTGGCACGTCGGATTGACTTATGTCTCGTTTGGTTGAGTTAGGTTGGAATAGGCTAGGTTTAGTTTGGACAGGATTGCTCTGACTTTCGTGTTATTCTCCGTTATTCGGTGGATTTCTGTGATTTACTGAGCTCCACTAGACTCTGCTTGGCGATGAGGAGGCCTGGAGCAGAGGTCGCGGCACGCTTCGTTTAGATATTCTACGCTCGTTTATTTTAGGCTAGGTCATGTTAGATCAGGATACCTTCGACTTTTGTGCTATTCACTGCAATGCGGTAGACTTCTGCGCACTACTGCGATCTAGTACATTCTGTTTGTCTCCGTGGAGGACAGAAGTGGTAGTCTCGTATGTTACGTTTTCATATGTTACGCTGTGGCCAGGCTAGGAGAGGCTACTTTGACTTTTGTGCTCCACGCCGCAATTTGCCGGATTTGTGCACTCCAATATGCTCTAGTAAGCTCTGGTTGGCCACTGGGCGGCCAGTAACAGTGGTCTCAGCACGTTAGGTTGAGTAATGTTACGTTCCATTGGGATAGGATAGGAAGGCTC
>NW_016971890.1:0-472 GCF_001483705.2 Eufriesea mexicana
CCGAGCTAATTAAGATAAGGGAAGATTATTAAGGTATAAATTTAATTCTACGTCTGATAATCCGGAATACGATATTGCATTTAATGCCCCAGATAACAAAGCTGTACTTGCATTTCTAGGGACTTTAATATTAAATTAGCTTATAAATAATGCAGACGAAATTTCGAATGAGGGTGTACTTGTTCCTGTTCTACATATATTATGTTGAATATTTACCTGAAATCAATTACACTATCAATGAAATTTGTTCCCATAAGTTAATAGAGCGTTGTATAAATCTTTACGTTTTTAGCGTATCTTTTCAATTTGTGTGACACGTGAGCATTATAGTAGCGAAAAATGAAAGGTTTATTTATTAAAAACAGGATTTTTTCACTAAATTGTCTTTATCAAGAGACAAAAAAAAAAAAGAAAAACTTTTTAGAATATGCATTTTCTCACGATGTCATAAATGATATAGTGGTATAGCACC
>NW_016971891.1:0-298 GCF_001483705.2 Eufriesea mexicana
AGCACAGTAGAGCGCGGAAATGCACCGGATAGCAGTGTGTAGCAAAAAAGTCAGAGCTATACAATCCTAACATGAAAAATCATAACACAACCGAACGTAACCTAACTCAACCTAACGTGCCGCGACAGATATTGCTGGCATCCCCAGTGCATAGCAGAACATAATACAGGGGAATAGGGCAAGGAAATCCACCGAATGGCAGTGTATACCACAAATGTTAAATCTTTCCTATCCATCCGTAGCCAAACTTGTCGTGTCCAAACTTATCCTATAACAAACTGACTAGCCGAAAACAGAA
>NW_016971892.1:0-594 GCF_001483705.2 Eufriesea mexicana
AAGACTACGTTTGTGTATGTCACAATTGGCTACGTTCGGATACGCTACTTTGAATTTTGTGCTATTTTAGGCCACGTCTGCTTGTGTTTCGTTTGATTCGGATAGGGCAGGGTAGCTTTGACTTTTGCGATGTACACTGCAATTCGATGGACTTGTGCGCTCCACTGTGATCTAATATTCCCTGCTTTGCCCTAGGAATTCCAGAAATAGCGGCCGTCGCGCGTTAGGTTGTGCTAGGTTACGTTTGGTTAGGTTTGGTTTCTTTGCATTTGGTTAGGGTGTTCTTGATATTCGCGCTATGTACTGCAGTTCTATGGACCTCAGCGCTCTACTCTCCTCTAGTACGCCCTGCTCGGCGATACAGAGGCCAGTAATAGTGATCTCGGCCCGTTAGGAGGCCCGTTAGGTTTTATTAGGCTACATTTAGCTACGTTACGTTAGTTTGTGCTAGGTTCGGATAGATATGACTTTCGTGGTATGCACTGATGTTCCGTGGATTTCTGCGATCTAGGGCGCTCTACTATATTCTGGTTGGCCGTGGGGAGTCCATAAATAGTGGTCGCGGCACGTTTGCTTTGGTCAGGTTACGCTCGG
>NW_016971893.1:0-2855 GCF_001483705.2 Eufriesea mexicana
CACAAATTCCGTATGTATCCTGACACAACCTGACCTAATCTAACCCAACCGAACGCAGCATGACCCAACATGAGGCGCCGCTGCCATTTCTCTTGGCCTCCCCAGAGCAAAGCAAAATGTAGTAGAAAGCTTTAGATAACAGAAGTCCGCCGAAAAGTGTTGTAAAGTGCAAAAGTCAAAGTAGCTTATCCTAACCAACCCGAACGTGACACTACCAAACGTATCCCAGCAAAACCTAACATGACGATACCACCATTGCTGGCCTTCACGGAGACAAGCAGAATGTACTAGAGCACAGTAGAGCGCAGAAATCTGACGCATTGCAGTGTAAGGCACAAGGCCCAAGATATCCTAACCAGACCAGACCAAACCCAACTCAACCAAACGTAGCCTAGCTCGACCTAACGTGCCACGACCACTATTTCTCTCCTCTACAAAACCAAGAAGAAAATACTAGAGCGCAGTGGAGCGCAGAAATCCAACGGTTATCAGTTTAAAGCGCAAAAGTCAAGGACACCTTAGCCAAGCTTAGGCGACCCCGGCCTAACCAAACGAAACCAAGCTAAACCTGTCGTGTCACGACAACCATTGCTGGCCGGCCCAGGGACGAGCAGAGTATGGCAGAGCAATGTAGAGCGCAGGAAACCACCGTACCGCAGTGTATAGGTCAAAGGTCAAAGTTATCTTATCCTAACCTAACCAAAGGTAACATAGCCAAGCGCAACATAACAACCTAACGCGACTGGACCACTGTTGATGGCCTCCATAGTGCCAAGCGGGACATGCCTCAGCACAGTAGAGCGCAGAAGTTCATCGAATAGCAGTGTACAGCACGAGAGTCAAAGCTATCCAAGCCGAACCCAAACGAACCTAATCAAATCAAACGTTGCCTTACTCAGCCTAACGTGCCGATACCATTACCGCTGGCCTTCCCAGATCAAGGAGCAGCATATTAGAGCACAGAATTTCGCAGAAAATCACGGAATAGCAGCATATGGCACAAAAGTCAATGCTATCCTCTCCTACCCTAACCAATCGTAACATAACCAAACTTAGCCTAAATAAAGCAGACGTTCCGGGACCACCATTACTATCCTAACCAGAATCGAGCAGAGTATAACAGAGCAATCCAACGCGTAGAAATACACCGAATTGCGGTCTATGGCACGAAAGACACAGCTATCCTTCCCTAACATCTCCAAACGTAATATAACCGAGCGCAACCTAACTAAACCTAACTTGCGGAGACCATTATTGTTGGACACCCCAAAGACAAGGGGAGCATATTAGAGCACACTAGAGCGCAGAAGTCCACCCTAATGCATTGTATAGCACAAAAGCCAAAGGTATCATCCCCAACACTAACCAAGCGTAACACAGCCAAACGTAGCCTATCTCGACCTAACGTGTCGAGACAACTATTGCTGGCCTCCGCAGCGACGAGCAGAGCACAGTAGATCAATGTAGAGGGCAGAATTTCACCGAACTGCAGTATGTGGCGTAATAGTCAAGGTACCCGTACCATAAACTAACCCAACGTTGCATAATCAAACGTTACCTAACTCAACCTAACGTGCCGAGACCACTATTTTTGTCCTCCCCAGATGCAAGCAGAGTATGCTAGAGCGCAAAGGTGCGCAGAAATCCGACGAACAGCAGTGTATAGCGCAAAAGTAGAAGCCATCATAACCAAACCTAGCCCAACCTATCCTAACCAAACATAACCTATCTCCACCTAACCGCCCTAAGCCACTATCGCTGACCTCACCAGAGCCAATCAGAAAATACTACAGCACAGTAGATAACAGACATCCGCCGCGTTTCAGCGTTCAGGAGAGAAGTCAAAAATAGCCAAATCTAGCCTGACCTATACTAACCCAACCTAGCGTTGCCTAGCACAGCATAACGTGCGAAGGCCGCTATTCCTGTCTTCCCGGATTCAAGCTGAACATATCAGGTCGCCTTGGTGCGCCGATATCCGCCGAATTGCAGTGAAAAGCGCAAAAGTATAAGGTAGCCCCTCCTAACGTAACCAATCGCAACGTAACCGAACGTAATATAGCTCAACCTAACATTACACAACTAATATTGCTGGCTTCCCCAGAGACAAGGAGAACATATTAGGGGAGGGTAGAGGGCAGAAATCCGTAGAACCACAGCGTATAGCAGAGAAGTCAAGGTTATCCAGGCCTACCCCAAACAAATATAGCCTGACCAAGCGAAGACGGTCTCAACCCAACGTGCCGCGACCGCAAATGCTGGAAGCCCCAGGACCAAGCAGAATACAGTAGAGCACAGTGGAGCGCTGGTGTCGACAGAGAAACAGTGTATGCGACGCAAGACAAACCCATAATAACCTGACACAAGCAAACATATCCCAACCAAACGTATCCTAACCCTACCTATCCCGCGGAAATCTCAATATCTGGCTATTCTAGTGTCGAGCAGAGTATGGTAGAGCACAGTAGAGTCTAGAAATCCACCGCATTTCAGTGTACAGCGTAAAAGTCAAAGATATCCTATCCGAACCCAAACAAACGTAACCTAACCAAACGTAAACTTTCTCTACATAACGCGCCGCGGCCATTGCTCATGGCCACACGAGAGCATAACAGAACACATTAGAACACAGTAGGGCGCAGATGTCCACCGAATAGCAGTGCATAGCGCAAAAGTCATAGCTGTCCTAGCATAACATAGCCAGACATAACGTAACCAAACGCAACCTAGCTCTACCTAACTTTCCTGTAACGCTATTGCTGTCATGCCCAGAGCTCAGTAGAATGTACTAGAGCACAGTAGAGTGCAGTAGACCGCCGCAATACTGCGCAAAGCACAAAGTTCGAAGATCACCT
>NW_016971894.1:0-756 GCF_001483705.2 Eufriesea mexicana
TTAGGTTATCTTCGACTTTTGTGCTGTACACTGCTATACGGTGGCCGTCTGCGCTCTACTGTAGTATCTCATGTACTGCATGCCTCTGGGGAGGCCATCAATACTGGTCGCGGCGCGTTAAGTGGGGTCATGATACGTCCGGTTCGGTTACGTTGGGCAATGTTTGGCCAGGGTATCTTTGCCTTTTGCGCTATACGCATCTATTCGGTATATTTGTGCGGTCTACTATGATCTTGTAAGTTCTGCTGTCCTCAGGTGAGGACACCAATAGTGGTCGTGGCTCGATGGGCTGAGGCACGCTTCGTTTGTCTAGGTTAGGTTAGTTTCGGTTTGGTCACGATGGCATTGACTTTTGTGCTTTACACTGCAATGCGGTGGATTTCTGCGCTCTACTGTGCTCCGGTATTTTCTGATTGGCCCCATGGATGTCAGCAATGACGGTCTAGGTACGCTAGGTTGCATTATGCTACGTTCGGTCGTATTAGGTTGGAATATGTTTGGTGAGGATATCATAGACTTTTGTGCAATTCAGTGCAAAGCGGTCTATTCCTACGCTCTACTCTGCTCTAACATATTCTGCTTGGCTCTGCGGGGGACATCAATATTGGTCTCGGCACGATAGGCTAAGGTCTGTTACGTCTGATTAGGGTAGGTTTGGTTGGGTTTGGTCAGGATTGCTTTGTCTCTTGTACAGTATGCTGCCACTCGGTCGATTCCTGTGCTCTATATTGCTCTGCTGAACTGGGCTTGGCTCCC
>NW_016971895.1:0-586 GCF_001483705.2 Eufriesea mexicana
CATATTAGAGCGCAGAAGAGTGAAGAAATACGCCGAATAGCAGTGTATATCACAAAAGTCAAAACCACAATAACCAAACGTATCCAAAGCAAGCCTAACCGAACATAACATTTCTGAACCAATAGTATCACGACTATTATTGCTGGCGACCCCAGAGTCGAGCAGGAGAGAGCAGAGCAATGTAGAGCGCAGGAAACCACAGAATAGAAGTATATAGCGCAAAAGTCAAAGTTATCCTATCCTAACGTAACCAAACGTGATAAGCCAAACGTGATACAAACAAGCGCAACCTAACTGAACCGAACGTGCCGAGACCACTTTTGCTGGCCTCCCCAGAGTCTGCCAGAGTATAGTAGACCACAGTAGAGCACAGAAGTCCGGCGAATAACAGTCCATGCCAAGAAAGTCAAAGAAATCCAAATCTAATTCGAACAAACGTAACCTAACCAAACGTAACATAACGAAACCTAACGTGCGAAGCCCACTCCTGGTTTCCTCCCAAGAACAAAGCAGAGCATATTATAGCAGACTATAGCGCAGTATTCCACCGAATAGCAGTGTATATAACAGAAGTCAAATCTATCCT
>NW_016971896.1:0-222 GCF_001483705.2 Eufriesea mexicana
ATCGCGGTGAGCTAACTTTCTTGCATAAACAAGGAGGAAAGATAATATTGGCAAGCTATAACCGTTGCAATGCTATAGAATCTTGTTGTAAAATTCAATTTTATTGACATTTTCGACTAATAGCGTGGCGAGCCAACCTCCTTGCATAAGTAAGGAGGAAAAATACTTTTGGCCTGCTATAGCCGTTGCAATGCTGCAGAATCGGGCTGGAAAGTTCAATTT
>NW_016971896.1:355-572 GCF_001483705.2 Eufriesea mexicana
TTTTATTGATATTTTCGGCTAATATCGTGGTGTGCTAGCTTCCTTGCATAAGTATGGAGGAAAGATAATTTTGGCGTCCTGTAGCCATTGCAGTGCTGTAGAATCTGGCCGGAATATTCAATTTTATTGACATATTCGACGAATACCCTGGTGGGCTAACTTTCTTGCATAAGCAAGGAGGAAAGATTATATTGGCAAGCTATAACCATTGCAATGC
>NW_016971897.1:0-659 GCF_001483705.2 Eufriesea mexicana
TTTTACTTAGTGAGGCTACGTATGGTTAGGTTAGGTTAGGACATGTTAGGTTAGGATATCACTAACGTTTGTGCCACAGACTGCAGTAATGTGGGTTACTGCGCTCTTTAGTGCTCTAGTATATTCTGCTTGGCTCTGTGGGGATCGCAACAGTGGTCTCGGCACGTTAGGTTGAGAGAGATTGTGTATTGTTGTATAACGTTTGGCTAGGGTAGGGGTGATAGCTTTGACTTTGGTGCTATACACTGCCTTTTGGCGGATTTCTGTGCTCTACTGCGCTCTAATATGCTCTGCTTGGCTGTGAGGAGGCGGTTAATAGTGGTCTCGGCATGTTAGGTTGAATTACACTGCGTCTGGCTACGCTACGTTTGTTTGGGTTAGGTATGGATTGCTTTGACTTTCGTGGTATACACTGTTATTCGGTGGATTTGTGCGCCCTACTGTGCTCTACTCGACTCTCCTCGACTCTGGGGAGGAAAGTAATTGTGGTCTCGGAACGGAAGGTTCATTTAGAATACGTTTGCCTATGTTACGTTTGGCTACGGTAGGTGATGATAGCTAGTGGTCTCGGCACGTTAGGTTGAGAGAGATTGTGTATTGTTGTATAACGTTTGGCTAGGGTAGGGGTGATAGCTTTGACTTTGGTGCTATACACTGCC
>NW_016971898.1:0-334 GCF_001483705.2 Eufriesea mexicana
GTAACATCGTGGTGCGCCAACTTTCTTGCATATTTAAGGAGACATTCTATTGGCGTGCTATAGCCATAGCAATGCTCTGAAACCTGGCAGGAAAATTCAATTTTATTGACATTTCCGACTGATACCGTGGAGACCTAACTTTCTTGCATAAAGAAGGAGGGAAGAACCTATTGGCGTGTTGTAGCCATTATAATGCTGTAGGATCTGGCTGCAAAATTCAATTTTATTGACATATGGACTAATATCTTTGTGAGCTGTCTTTCTTTCATAAAT
The DNA here is from genome assembly GCF_001483705.2 of Eufriesea mexicana. Taxonomy (NCBI): domain Eukaryota; kingdom Metazoa; phylum Arthropoda; class Insecta; order Hymenoptera; family Apidae; genus Eufriesea; species Eufriesea mexicana. The sequence continues at coordinate 274 of NW_016971898.1, forward strand.
AAGGAGGAAACATACTTTTGGCGTGCTATAGCAAATGCAACGCTCTGAAATCTGCCTGGAA
>NW_016971898.1:354-921 GCF_001483705.2 Eufriesea mexicana
GACATTTCCTACTAATATCGTGGTGACCTAGCCTTCTTGCATAAATAAGGAGGGAAGACTCTATTGGCATGCTGTTGCCATTGCAATGCTGTAGAATCTGGCTGCAATATTCAGTTTTATTGACATTCTGGACTAATATCGTGGTGAGCAAGCTTTCTCGCATAAATAAGGATGAAAGATTGTATTGGCGTGCTATAGCCATTGGAAAGATGGAGAATCCGGCTGTACAATACGATTTTATTCACATATTCGAGTACTATCGTGGTGAGCCAACTTTCTTGCATATATAAGGAGACATTCTATTGGCGTGCTATAGCCATTGCAATGCTATAGAATCTGGCTGGTAAATTCTATTTTATTGACATTTTTGACTAATATCGTGGTGAGCCCTCTTTCTTGCATAAATAAGGAGGAAAGACTCTATTCTCCTCCTATAGCTACAGCAGTGCTACATAATCTGTGTGGAAAATTCAATTTGAATGACATTTTAGACTAACATCGTGTTGAGCAAGCTTTTTCGCATGAATAAGCAGGGAAGATAATATTGGCGGGCTATAGCCATTGGTA
>NW_016971899.1:0-5598 GCF_001483705.2 Eufriesea mexicana
TTAATGAAAATTAAATTCGGAAATTAATTTTAATAGTGATATGGCCAAATAATAGTAATGCCAGCAATAGCGGTTAAACTAATATTTATAAATTAATTATAATAAATTGAAATAATTTAATGTTAAAAATAAATGATTAAAATAAATAATTTTTAGGTGAAATTTATAAATTATATTTAAAAATAATTTTTAATTGAATAGATTTCGTAAATTTTAATTAAAAACCAGGGTTAGATACACTGTTATAAAAATTAATTAAATAATTAATAATTAAATGTAAATCATTTGGGTCGAGAGTGACAAAGAAATCGTTCGATTCGTTAGATTTTGGAATGTATTATACTTTGCCGAAAGAATATCTTGAGCATAAAGAAATACTTGGACTTGTTGGATTCTGGAACCACCATAAGAAAATTACCACTGCCATAAGAAAATTTTTAAAATGATTAAAAAAATTATTGGATTCGCTATATTTTTCAGATGAATTATATTTATATTTGAATACAAATTTCTATGAGAAAATTTTCAGGAAAAAGAAAATATTATTGGATTTATTGGAGTTTGGAATATATAATATTATACCTTGCGGAATGAAAATTTTGAGAATAAGGAAATCGTTGGATTTGTTGAATTCTAGAATATATTATACGTTGCCATAAGACAATTTTTAGAAAATTGGAAATTAATGCGTGAAGCATGATACAAAAATTATTGTATTCGTTATATTTTTCAAATGAATTGTATTTATATTTAAATATGAATTTCCATAAGAAAATTTTGAAGATAAAGAAATCACTGGATTTGTTAGATTCTGAAGTATATTATATCTAGTGATATGAAAATTTTGAGAATAAGGCAATTGTTGGATTTTTTGGATTTTAAAATATGTTAAACGTTGCCATAAGAATATTTCTAGAAAGTTGGAAATTAATGCATGAAGCATAATAAAAAATTATTGGATTCGTTATATGTTCCAGATGAATAATATTTATATTTAAATACAAATTTCCATAAGAAAATATTGAGAATAAAGAAATCATTGGATTTATTGGATTCTGGAATATATTATACCTTGTCGTATGAAAATTTTGAGAATTAGCGTATTATTGGATTATAATTGTATTTGAATATTTTAATTTATATTTAAATACAAACTTTCATAAGAAAATATTGAGAATAAAGAAATCATTGGATTTGTTGTATTCTGGAATATATTATACCTTGTCGTATGAACATTTTGAGAATAAGGGAATTGTTGGATTATAATTATATTCGAATATTTTAATTTATATTTAAATACAAATTTCCATAAGAAAATTTTGGGGATAAAGAAATCATTGAATTTATTGGATTCTGAAATATATTATACTTTGTCGTAAGAAAATTTTAAAGGTACAAAATTCGTTGGATTTGTTATATTCTGAAATATATTACATTTTGCCACAAGAAAATTTTGAGAAAATTGGAAATTAATGGAGCAAGACACAAAAATTAGAGCCGGATGATTATGCTTAAATTTGTGTTCCTTTATCTGGAAATGACATTTTGCAAAATGTTAAAAGCATATTGAGTCACTCCTCTCCCAAACCGGCCAATTTCATGAAATTAAAAGGTAGAAACAGGAACTTATTTTTAATAAAAATTAAGTATCAACCAAATATTATAACACTAAAATTTTAAATATTCAATAAATGATTATTAATCACTTTAGTCTGAGATCAGTGAAAACAACAAATCGAGATAAATTCTGTAAATGAAAAATATTTACAGTGAGAAAAATGATAAAATCTGTTTCTCCTTATTTTCATTCCTTCTACAGTGCTATTTGTAAATGAGATCCCTTGCAGATGAGAAAAATGAAGATAAATACGAGCCAAAAGATAACTGAACTGAAAAATATTACATTATTCATTTTCCAAATAAACAATCCACAGAACGAAACCTAGGAATTTATTCTAAACGTAGAAGAATAATCAATCAAATATCTTGACACAAAAATTCATAAAATTTGAAAGATGGAGTTAACCACTTCGCCAATTCTGCGAATAGTTCAATTACAATACAAATAATCGAAAATCAAAATAATCGAAAATAAATCCGAAAGAAATTCGAAATAACAACGATAATAAAATTATCCCAAATAAAACGAAGAAGACAATAAAATAATAAAATAATAAAGAATAGAAAAATTATCTTGTACTCGATAAATAAGAGTACTTTGTGGCAAATAGCAAAGCATGGTCCAAAAAATGTAGAATGCAAAGTTGTATCTGAATTATGGCAACGATTCGTGTCACAAAGTCCACGAACAACGAAAAACAGTGGATTCAAGGATTTGTGAACCAGAAACCTAGTTTGTTTATAGTACCTAGTGCAACATAGAGTGAGTGGATGTTGAATAATTAGGACACGCGAAAAAGATGGAAAAACATCAACGAGATCCTGGTATGGTAATCAACAAAGGTAAACGAGGATTGATAAAATTAGTGCTCGCATTAAATGACATACCCCGTTAATTGGCTGCGACTCACACTTATATCACCCTACATTTACACGCGCACACGCGCGCAATTTTAGATAAACAGTTGGCAGAAGTGGATTTCAAAGTTGGACGAATATATAACTTCTTATTTCAACTAGATTAAGAGATGCACATGCCAAAAGAGAAAATTTCCTGCAACATTTCTAATAACGGGGATCCGTATCTTGAACCTACTTTGATGATTGCATTACACGAACTGTTAATTAAGGTCAGTTAAAATGCAAAGTTCGTTCACCTCTCCATCGAATAGAAAGAATATTTTTGAAAGAATATTTTCGAGAGAAATTTATTTGAATTATTATTAATTATTATACTCAGTCAAAATGCAATAAGTTCGTCGACTTCTCCATGGAATATCCACTTGAAAGAATATTTTCGAGAAAAATTTACTATAATTATTATTAATTATTATTAAGGGAATAATTTATTAAGGAAGAGCACAGAATTTAATTTTCGTGAATTAATTGAGAACAATTTGCTAGATAAATTTTCACTTTTTCCTTTTTTCTTTTATTCTGTTAGGTTCCAAAAGGACGAAAATTGTTGTCTTTTCGAAGGAATAATAATTTTATTTTTATAAAAACGTAAGCTCATAATATAACTGTATACTACATACCTAATAAAAATTATTACAATTCGAAAAATATTGGAATTTATAAAATTCGAGATTATTAGGGTATTTGTTAAAATCCACTTCGTTGAATTTCAAACTATTTCGATATTTAAACAATTTTTTTATGAAGATGTTAAACAGTAAAATATATAGAAAGACACATAAGAGAACTAAATTTTTAAAGTGATTATAGAAAATAAGCTATTTATAATAATAACATTTCAGGACACGAATTTGTCAAATTTCTAAAAAAAAAAATATTCTCATTTTTATGAAAAATATAAATACATGTATGTGATGCTAAAGTCAACTATTATCGAAAAAATTTCATGCACCCAAAACCATTTATTAACAATTATACTCATAATGCTGTCTAAAATCAAAAGATCGAATATTAAATATTATTTTAAATAAAGGTAACAATATTTTCATATAGAAAAATATTAATAATCGAATAGCACTTCATTAAATATAACATCCCAAGAATAATTCGGTGTGAGTGTTACTTAATTTTCCAAAAATAAAAATGGAAGAATAAATTTCAATTTCACAATGATCACGGATGTTCAATGAAATATACGAGCAAATGTAAATATTAAGATATAGTTAGGACAATTTTCGAGCATAGCAATTACGCGAGTAAGCAGGATGGAATACGGAGGAAAAAATGGCCGATGGGTACTTTGCGAACACCGCTTATATGGGAGGCTCACAAAGGACAGACCATTGGGCATCCCCTTTGCACGAAACTTGCTGTGGACCATTGTGCGCGGACGTTTTGATAAATTACCGAATAATTGTCAAATGTTAGAAAACAACAAAGTCGAAGCCGACACACGCAAAAACCCAGTCCCAAGTCGGATATAAGCCAACGCGTTTACTGCTTCTGTTAAACGTGTGCGAACGGCTGTTCGAACACGCCGATCATTCCACTTCATTCTCTGTCTACGGCAACTCGAGGAATTTTCACTTCAGTCCTCACGAAGCTGGTATCAATGACCTTGTCCTTGGTCAACTCGACCAAGCTGTGTGACTCGGTGTCTAAATCGGTACGAATTTTAATTAATCGGTTAAAAGTCATTTCGAGTACTCCAAGGTACTTTGAGACATCGTTTGCGATTTTGATTGGGAGTTTGCTGATTTTTGGGGAGAGAGGAAATTAAATAAATAAGGTTTTTGGGGGAATTCTGTGCAGCAGAAAATTCGATATCGGAGAAAGAAATTAGGAATGTTTATAATAATAATTGTGGTAATAACAGTTATAATGAGAATTAAATATTGGAGGAAGGAATTAGAAATATTTATAATAACAATTATTGTAATAACTGTGTACTTCAGTAACAATTATAATGAAAAATAAATGTCGAAAAAAGAAATTAGAAATAACAGAATAAGAATTATTGTAATAACAGCGTACTGTAATAACAATTATAATGAAAATTAAATATCGGAGAAAGAAATTAGAAATATTTATAATAATTATTGTAATAAAAATGTACCGTAATATTGTAACAATTATAATGAAAATTAAATATCAGAGAAAGGAATTAGAAATATTTACAATAACAATTACTCTAATAACGGTGTACTTTAATAACAATTATAATGAAAAATAAATGTCGAAAAAAGAAATTAAAAATAATAGAAAAACTATTAATGTAATAAGAGTGTACTGTAATAGCAATTATAAAGAAAAATAAATATTGGAAAAAGAAATTAGAGATAATATAACAACAATTATTAAATTAATTAAGAAACTTATATTATATTATAGTAGTTTATATTAAAACTTTGAATAAAAAATTAAATAACGAAGAAAGAAATTGGAGATATTTATAATATCAATTATTTAATTAATTAACGAGTTTATATTATATTATAGTAGTTTATAGTCAAACTTTCTTGCAATAATTAATATATTATGCAAACAAATTAAAAATTTAAAATATAAAAATATGATATTCCTGCAATTGATATTCTTGCAATAATTAATATATTATGCAATTGTATTTTATATAATTATAACAGTGTTACATAATATATAACTATATATAATAAATAATAAATAAGCTACGTATTTACTACGTAAATTAAATACAGGTATCAAAAAATGTAAAATATAAAAATATTATATACAGAAATATACTATATTATATAATATCATATAACATAATAAATTACATAATAATATTGCAATTATAGTTTTTCTTTTGCGATCTCCGGTATGACAATCTTATTCATGATATATCACATTTAATGTTCCATAAATTCCATATTTCTACTTATTTTAGACTTTCTACACTTTTAACTACATATTACTAAAAATTACGTCTTATTTTAAATATAGTATTATTTAGAAAATTTTATCTGTTATTATATTTATTGGTAATTGTAATTTTATTGGTACTACTATACGATTATCTGTATCAAGTAAACGAAATTG
>NW_016971899.1:5660-6180 GCF_001483705.2 Eufriesea mexicana
ATATATTTCATGTTGAAATTTTTAATAATAGAATTAATTCTATATTTTCGAATTTTTAATTCATTACACTTTTCTGGCATATTGAAAAATTTTATTTAAAATTAAAATAACAAATGACAGATTAAATAACAGCGCTGTTAAAATAAACTCGAATACTTTCGAAAGTGACTGTAGCTGCATGTAAAGTCCTCGTCTTAATTTTCTTCGTAATGCAACATCATTTACCCCAATTACAATTGACATACCGGAAGTTCAAGGCTTTGTCCCATTTTTTGGCACTCGTCCCAAGGATTCGGCTGTCTTCATTATCTTCCTAAAGAGTTAATTTTGACTCAAATCACCAATCATCTTGATTGATATCTACCTTTCCTCTCAAAAACTTATCACGATGAATCCTGTTCCCACTTATACCTCATTGCATAAACTATAAATGATACTACTACCCCTAGCAAGAAATTTTCAATCAAACGAAATAATAAATATATTTAATATATTCAATAATTCAATAAATATTTTTAGA
>NW_016971900.1:0-554 GCF_001483705.2 Eufriesea mexicana
CGTGCCGCGGCAACTGCTACTGGCCCCCGAGTGCTATGCAAGATATAGTGCATCGTAGTGGACCACAGAAATCGGCAGAATAGCGCTGTACATCGCGAGAGACATAGCCATCCTGACCAAACAAAACCAAGCTAACATAACCGAACGTAACATGACACAACCTAACATGCCACGACTACCACTGATCGCCTGCCCAGAGTCGAGCTGATTACAGTAGAGTAATGCACGGCGCAGAAATCCACCGAAATTCAATGTGCAGCACAAAAGTCAAAGAAATTCTAACCTAGCCTTCCGAACCAGGTCTAACCAGCCCCACCCAAACGTAACATGACTCTGACTAACGTGCCGAAACCACTATTGCAGGCCTGCCCAGAGCACCGCGGTAATTCCTAGAGTGCTGTAGATCACAGAAATCCACAGAATAATGGTGTACAGCACGAAAGTCTAAGCAATCATAACCAAACTTCACAATCCCTTCCTAACCAAACGTTGCACAACTCAAAATAACGGGCCACGACCGCTATTGCTGTCCTCCCCAGAGCCGAGCAGATTAT
>NW_016971901.1:0-251 GCF_001483705.2 Eufriesea mexicana
GGATGGCTGTGTGAATGGTTGGAAGTGTGGATGGATTGAGGTATGGATGGACGGATGTACGGATGTATGGATGTATGTATGTATGGATGTGTATATGTAGGGTTGTATGGATGGATGGATGTATCGATGGATGGTCATACGAATGGATGGATCTATGGATATATGGATGGTGGATGTATGCATGTATAGATGGATGGATGTATGTATGAATGGATGTATATATGTATGGATGTATGGACGAATGTATGGAT
>NW_016971902.1:0-1010 GCF_001483705.2 Eufriesea mexicana
TATGAAAGAAAAATAGCTCACTATGATATTAGACGAAAATGTCAATAAATTTGTATTTTCCAATCACATTCAGTATCACTGCATAGGCTACACCACGCCAATAGAATTATTCATTCTTGTATATGCAAGAAAGGTGGCTCTCCACGATATTAGTCGAAAATGTCAATAAAATTGTACTTTCCAGCCGTATTCTATAGCTGTGCAATGCCCATAGCACGCCGATAGATTCTTTCCTCCTTATGTATACAAGGAAGATAGCTCACCACGACATTAGTCGAAAATGTCAATAAAATTGAACTTTCCAGCCGTATTCTATATCTGTGCAATGCCCATAGCACGCCAATAGATTCTTTCCTCCTTATATATGTAAGGAAGATAGCTCACTACGACATTAGTCGAAAATGTCAATAAAATTGAATTTTCCAGGAAGATTCTCTAGCGTTGCAATGGTAATAGCACGCCAATAGAAGCTTTCCTCCTTATTTATTTATGAAAGAAAGCTACCTCCCCACAATATTAGTCGGAAATGTCAATAAAATCGAATTTTCCAGCTGGATGCTATAGCAATGAATGGCTATAGCACGCCAGTAGAATCTACCCTCCTTATTTACGCAATAAAGTTAGCTCACCACGATGTTGGACGAAAATGTCAATAATTAGAATTTTCCAATCACATTCTGTATCAATGCAATGGCTATAGCATGCCAAATAGTATATTTCTTCCTTATTTATGCAAGAAAGTTAGCTCACCACGATGTTGGACGAAAATGTCAATAATTAGAATTTTCCAATCACATTCTGTATCAATGCAATGGCTATAGCATGCCAAATAGTATATTTCTTCCTTATTTATGCAAGAAAGTTAGCTCACCACGATGTTGGACGAAAATGTCAATAATTAGAATTTTCCAATCACATTCTGTATCAATGCAATGGCTATAGCATGCCAAATAGTATATTTCTTCCTTATTTATGCAAGAAAGTTAGCTCACCACGATATTAGTCGAAAA
>NW_016971903.1:0-1535 GCF_001483705.2 Eufriesea mexicana
GCAGAAGAATCAAAGCTATTCAAACCTTACGCATGCTACCATAAAATAACCAAACATAACCCGACTCAACCTAACATGCTGCGACCAATATTTCTGGCAAAGCAGGGTATATTAAAACTCAGCAGAGCAGAGAAATCCACCGAAATGCATTATGTGGCGCAAAAGTCAAAGGTGCCCTGTCCTAACCTAACAAACCGTAACACCACAGACCGTAACCAAACGCAACCAAACCTGCCGCCACCGGTAATGCTGGCCTCCCCAGATCAAAGCAGAACATATTCGTGGATAGCGGACCGCAGAAATCCATAGAATCGCAGTGTACAGCAGAAAAGTCATGGATACCCATGCCTAACCAAAGTCAGCGTATCCCAGCAAAACGTAGCCTAACTCAGAATAACGTGCCGCGACCAGTATTACTGGCATACCCCGGGCCAAGCAGAATATAGTAGAGCACAGTCGAAGGCCGAAATCCTCTGAACAGCAGTCTATAGCACATAGGTCGAGGATAGACTGGCCGAGATTAGCCGAACACAACCATACCAAACGTAACACAACTAAACCTAATGTGCCGAGACAACTATTGCTGGCCTCCCCAGAGCCAACCAGAATATATTAGGGCACAGTAGACCGCATAAGTCCGCGGCATTGCAGTGTACAGCACAAAAGTAAAAACTGCCCTATCGTAACATCGCCAAACGTAACACAAAGAAACGTGACATAACTCACCATAATGTCCCGCGGCCACTATTTCTGGCATCCCCAGATTCAAGCAGAATACTCTATATGTCAGTAGAGCGCAGAAATCCACCGCATTGTAGTGCACAGCACAAAAGCGGAAGATACCCTAACCTAATATGTCTTAACCTAACATACCCGTACGTAGTGTAACAAAACATAACGCTACGATACCAATGTTGCTGGAGCCCCAGATCCAAGCAGAACATATTACAGCACCGCAGAAAACAGAAATGCAACGCATGTAATGTATAGCACGAAGGTCAAGGCTGTCATGTCCTAACGTATCCAAACGTAACAAAACACAAAGTAACATAACTCATACTATCATGCCGAGGACAATATTGCTGGCCTGCTCAGAGCCAAGCAGAATATACAAGAGCACAGTAGAGCGCAGGAATCCACCGCATTGCAGAGAATAGCACAAAAGTCAGAGATAACTTAACCGAACATGTCCTAACCTTACCTTACCGAACGTAGTCGAACGCAACGTAACGTGCCGCGACCGCTATTGATGTCTTCCGCGGGGCCAAACAAAGAATGCTAGGGCACGTTAGAGCGCAGAAATCCATGGAATAGCAGTGTATAACACAAAAGTGGAAGTCGCCTCTCCTAATTCAGCCTCTCCTAATTCAGCCAAACATAGCACAAGCGAACGTAACCTTACTCAACCTAACATAACGAGACTACTATTACTTGCCATCACAGAGTCGAGCAGAGTATAGTAGAGCAATGTGGAGCATAGAGATCCACCGAATTGCAGTGTATCGCACGTAAGACGATGATAACCTAACCTAACC
>NW_016971904.1:0-307 GCF_001483705.2 Eufriesea mexicana
AATTGCAATAGTATCAAACCGTAAAGTTCAATTTCATTGACATTTTCGACTAATATCGAGGTGGGCAAGATCATCCTGTTAAAAAAAGGGGAAAGATACTATTGGATTGTTATAGCCACTGCATTGCTATAGAATATGGCTGAAAAGTTCAATTTTACTGACATTTTCGTCTAATATTTCGGTGAGCACACTTTTCTGTGCAAATAAGGAGAAAGGATACCATTGGTTTGCTACAGGCATTGCATTCCAATATAATCTGACAGAAATGTTCAATTTTATTGACATTTTCTATTAACACCGTGGTGAG
>NW_016971904.1:368-633 GCF_001483705.2 Eufriesea mexicana
TTGCAATAGAATCCGACTGAAAAGTTCAATTTCATTGTATTTTTCGACTAATATCATGGTGTGCAAGTTTCTCTGCATGAATAGGGAGGAAAGATTCTATTGGCTTGCTATAGCCATTGCATTGCAATAGAATCTGAACGAAAAGATAATTTTATTGACATTTTCGTGTAACATTGTTGTAAGCAAACCTTTCTTCGTTAATAGGGAGGAATGATTCCACTGGTTTGCTATAGCGAGTGCATTACAATATAATCAGACTGAAATG
>NW_016971905.1:0-1331 GCF_001483705.2 Eufriesea mexicana
TGGACGGATCTACGGATGTATGGATGTATGGATGTATATATGTATGGATATATGGATGGATGGGTGTATGGTTAGATGGACTTATGGACGGGTGGATGGATGTATGGATGGATGGCAGAATCGATAGATGAATGTGTGGATGGATAGTGGTATGGATGGACGGATCTACGGATGTATATATGTATGCATGTATAGATGGATGCATGTATGGTTAGATGGATTTAAGAATGGTAGGATGGATGGATGGATGTATGGATGCGTGTAAAGATGGGCGATTGTACGGATGTATCTATGGTTGGATGTATGGATGTATGTATGGATGTATGTACGGTTGTATCTATGCATTTATGTATGGGTGAGTGTGTGGGTTTATTTATGGATTTATGGATGTGTGTATGGGAGCATTTATGGACGTGTGGATGTACGTATGGACGTATGTATGGATGGATGGCTGTTAGATTGGACCGATTTGTGGATGTATCTATGTGTGAATGTATGGATGTATGAACGTATGGATGTGCGGATGTATTGATGTATGGATGTATATATGTATGGATGTATGGATGGATAGATGTGTGGATAGATGGATGTATGGATGGGTGCCTGTATGGATGGGCAGATGTATGGATGGATGGATGTCTGCAAGGATGGCTGTATGGACGGACGGATGGATGGATGGATTGTGGTATGGGTGGATGTATGTATGCATGTATGAACGGACATGTGTATGGATGTATGGATGCGTGGATGGAAGGGCGTGAGTATGGATGCATGTATGGATGGATGAATCGATGCATGTACGGATGAATGTATGGATATATCTATGGATGTATGGATGGTTGTGTGTATGGATGTATGTATGGATGTATGTATGGATGTGTGAATGGATGTGTGTATGGGTGTATGTATGAATGTGTGTATAGATGGATGTATTGATGTATGTATGTATGTGTGGATGTATGAATGTACGATTGCATGGATGTACAGATGTATGGATGTATTGATGTATGTATGGATGTATGGATGGATGGATGGACGTATGTATCGGTGTATGTACGGATGTAACGATGGATTGATGGATTGGTGGATGGATGTATGTGTGGATGTATGTATGGAAGAATGTATGGTTGTATGTATGGATGTATGCATTGTTGTATGTATGGATGTATAGATGGATGGATGGATTGGTGGGTTGATGTATGGATGTTTGGAAGTATGGATGGATGTACCTATGGGTGGATGGATGTACGGATGGATGGATGTAAGGGTGGATGGACGTATGAATGTATGGATGTATGTATGTATGTATGTTTTAATGTACGGATGTATTT
>NW_016971906.1:0-334 GCF_001483705.2 Eufriesea mexicana
ATTCTATTGGCGTGCTACAGCCATTGCAATGCTATAGAGTCAGACTGGGGAATTCAATTTTTTGACATTTTCGGCTTATACCGTTGTGTGCAAACTTTCTTGCATAAATAAGGAGAAAAGATTCTATCGGCGTGCTATAGCCATTGAAATGCTATAGAATCTGGCTGGAAAATTCAATTATTTTGTCATTTTCGACTAATATCGTTGTGAGATAACTCTCTTGCATAAATAAGGAGGAATGATTCTATTGGCGTGTTATATCCATTGCAGTGCTATAGAACCCGTCTGGAAAATTCAATTTTGTTGACATTTTCGACTAATATCGTGGTGAGCT
>NW_016971907.1:0-516 GCF_001483705.2 Eufriesea mexicana
GGATAGCAGTTTTGTAGCGCAAAGGCCTAAACTATGACATCCTAACTTTACCAAGCTCAACCACACCAAACGTAGCATAGCACAACCTGACGTGCCGAGAGCACTATTTCTGGCCTCCCCAGGGCCAAACGGAATACACTACAGCACCACGGACCGCAGAAATTCATCGCACTGCAGAGTATAGCATATAAGTCAAACACATCCTGCCATAACCTGACATCACCTAACCTAACCGAACGTAGCGTAACTCAACGGGGCGTGCCACGAGCTCTGGTGCCGGACTCCCCTGAGCCACGATGTGTATCGTAGAGCACAGTAGGTCAAAGGAACCCAAAGGATAACAGTGAATAGCACGAAAGTCGAAGCCACCCTAACCAAACGTAAACTGACATAACCTAGAAAAACGTAACCTAATGAAATCTCAGGTGCCACGGCCACTATTAGTCGCGACCTCAGAGTAGGAGCGGCGGGATGTAGAGCAACGTGGAGCGCGGAGGTCCTCCGTACAGCAGTGTA
>NW_016971908.1:0-924 GCF_001483705.2 Eufriesea mexicana
TTTGAATAGACTCATTCTCTGGCAAGTTGATGGCTGTACTTGCCATTGAACTGCACGCGTTAGGCGATCTATTCACCATGCTACAGGATGTTATAGATTTTGTATAGACCTATTCTCTGGTATGTAGATGGATTTACTTTCCATTGGATTGAAGGCGTTAGGCGAACTATTCACCAAGCAGACTTTGGATAGCCCTGTTCTGTGGCAAGAAGATGACTGTACTTGCCATTGGATTGAAGGCGGTTGGCGACCTATTCACCAAGCTATAGAAGATTAAAAAATTTGGCTATACCAATTCTCTGGCAAGAAGATGGCTGTACTTGCCATTGGCTTGAAGACGTTAGGCGATGTATTCACCAAGCTAAAACATATTTTTGATCTTGAATAGGCCAATTCTCTGGCAAGTATATGGCTTTACTTGCCGTTGGATTGAGGGCGTTAGGCGATCTATTCACTAAGTTATAACAGGTTATAGATTTTGATTAGACCTATTGTCTGGCAAGTAGATGGCTGTACTTGCCATTTGTTTGTAGGCGTTATGCCATCTATTCACCATTCTATAACAGGTTATAGATTTTGAATAGGCCTATTTTCTGGCAAGTAGATGTCTGTACTTGCCATTGGATTGAAGGCGTTAGGCTACCTATTCACCAAGCTATAACAGACTATAGATTTTGACTAGGCCTATTCGATGGCAAGTAGATGTCTGTACTTGCCATTCAATTGAAGGCGTTAGGCGATCTATTCTCCAAGCCATAACGGATTATAGATTCTGAATAGACATATTCTCTGCAAGTAGATGACTGAACTTGCCATTGGATTTCAGTGGATAGGCGATCTAATCACCAAGCTATGGCAGCTTATAGGTTTTGAACATACGTATTCTCTGGCAAGTAGATGGCTGTACTTGCCATTTGTTTGTAG
>NW_016971909.1:0-308 GCF_001483705.2 Eufriesea mexicana
GATATAGAATAAGGCTGGAAAATACAATTTTGTTGACATTTTCGACTAATATTGTGGTGAGCTCATTTCCTTGCATAAATAAGGAGTACAGATGCTTTTTGAGTGCTATAGCCATTGCAATGATATAGATTGTGGCTGGAAAATACTATTTTGTTAACATTTTCTTCTAATATCGTGGTGAGCAAAGTTTCATATATAAACAAGGAGGAAAGATACTACTGGCGAGCTGTAGCCATTGCAATGCGTTAGAATGTGGCTGGAAAGTTCAATTTTATTTACATTTTCGACTAATATCGTGGTGAGCTAAC
>NW_016971910.1:0-592 GCF_001483705.2 Eufriesea mexicana
TATAGGCATTAAAATGCTTTTGAATCTGCCTCGAAAGTGCAACCTAATTGACATTTTCGACTTTTATCGTGGTGAGGTATCTTTTTTGTATAAATACGGAGGAACGATTCTATTGGCCAGCTATGGCCATTGCAATTCTATAGTATCCGGATGGAAAATTCAGTTTTATTGACATTTTCGGCTAATATCGTGGTGAGTTGACATACCTGCATAAATAAGGAGGAATGGTTCTACTGGCGAGCTATAGCCATTGCAATGCTACAGAATCTGGCTCGAAAATTCAACTTTATTGACATTTTCGAATAGAATAATAACGTGGTGATGTAACTTTCTTGCGTAAATACGGAGGAAAGATTCTATTGGCCAGCCATGGCCAATGCAATACTATAGAATCCGTCTGGAGAATTCAATTTTATTAACATTTTCGACTAATATCGTCGTGAGCTAACCTGCTTGTATAAATAACGAGGAAAGATACTATTGCCGTGATATAGGTATTAAAATGCTTTGGAATCTGCCTCGAAAATGCAACCTTATTGACATTTTCGGCTTATATCGTGGTGGTGTAACTTTCCTGCTTAAATACGGAGGA
>NW_016971911.1:0-693 GCF_001483705.2 Eufriesea mexicana
CTGTGATCTACTGTGCTCTGCTACGTTCTGCCTTTCTCTGTGCAGACCAGATGCAGTGTTCGCGTCAGGACAAGCTGAGCTGTGCTACCTTTTGCTAGGTATAGTTTGGTCAGGTTGGGTTAGTATATCTACGCCTTCTGTGCCATTCACTGCACTGCGGAGGATTTCTGCGCACTACTGTGCTCCAGTATATTTTGCTTGTCTCTGTGCAAGTCAGTAATGGTGGTCTCGTCATGTTAGTTTGTGCTAGGCTACGTTTGGGTATGTTAAGTTACGATAGGTTCGGATAGGCCACTTTGACTTCTGTGCTATTCACTGCGCTTCTGTGGATTTCTGCACTCTAATGTACTCTAACGTGCTCTGCTTGGCTCTATGGAGGCCACCAACATCCGCCTCGTCACGTCATGCTTAGTTACACTACATTAGGATTGGTTATGTTAGGTCAGGTTAGGTCAGGGTGTCTTTCACATGCCCTGCAGTGCGGTGAATTTCTGCGCTCTACTCTGCTCTAGTATATTCTGCTTGGCCTTGCGGAGGTCAGTAAGTCTGTTCGCGGGACGTTATGCTGAGATACGTTGTGTTTGGTTATATTACGATTGGTTATGTTGGGATAGGTTTTTTTTACTTTTTTGGTATACACTGCAATACGGCGGATATTTGCGCTATACTGGTTTGCAATATTTTCTAGTCTGC
>NW_016971912.1:0-245 GCF_001483705.2 Eufriesea mexicana
CTGATATATGGAAGAAAGATAGCTCACCACGATATAAGCCGAAAATGACAATAAAATTGAACTATCCAGCCAGATTCTACAGCATTGAAGGATTAATAGCTTGCCAATATAATCTTTCCTCCTTGTTTATGCAAGAAAGGTAGCGCACTACATTACTATTCGAAAATGTGAATAAAATTGATTTTTCCGGCCAGATTCTATAGCACTGCAATGGTTACAGCTTGCCAATATAATCTTTCCTCCTT
>NW_016971913.1:0-553 GCF_001483705.2 Eufriesea mexicana
TTTTCCAGCCTAATTCTACAGCAATGCAATGGATATAGCACGCCAATTGAACCCTTCCTCCTTTTTTGCGCAATAAAGTTAGCTCACCTCGACATCACTCGAAACTGTCAATAAAATTGAACTTCATTGGCAGACTATATAACATTGGGACGGCTATAGCGCGCGAATTGAATCTTTCCTCCTTACATACGCAAGAAAGTTAATACGCAAGAAAGGTAGCTCACCACGATGTTATTCGAGAATGTCAATAAATTTGAATTTTCCAAACACATTCTATATCAGCGCAATGACTATAGCACGCCAACAGAATCTTTCCTTCCTATTTATGCAAGAAAGAGAACTCACCACGATATTAGTCGAAACTGTCAATATAATTGAACTTTCCAGCCAGATTCTATATCATTGCATAGGCTATAGCACGCCAATAGGCTCATTCCTCCTTATTTATGCAAGGAAGATAGCTCACAAAGATATTAGTCGAAAATGTCAGTAAAATTGAATTTGCCATACAGAATCTATAGCTCTGCAATGCCCAGAGCACGCCAACAGAATG
>NW_016971914.1:0-582 GCF_001483705.2 Eufriesea mexicana
TCCTGTTGGCGGTAAAACAGGCATACCGGTAACAAATGGTAAAATATTCTCGCGCGTCAACGTAGAACATTAAAGATTTGCTCAAAACGTCTCGTGTAGTAGTGATATCGCTGATTGCTGTTTTAATTACTACAACTGAAAAAATATATATTCATGAACAATAACGCGATCTGTCGGGTATTAGTTCGCGACGTTACAGTTGTAGGTTACGATCGCAACGTTATCATAATATTTACGAATAGGACAGTACAAATTTAAAAAATTGTGAGAAGTTTACGAAGTTCAAGATTACTAACTGTGAACATTTCGTTGGTGATAATATACTACGTGTAGAAAAAAGTGATGTGACATAGTGCCAATCGTATAACGATACACGTGAAAATGAAGTGGTGTGAGTGGGGATTGTGTAATGCTACTGCATAGTCTCCAATCGTCCACTGTACTAGATTCTAGATTTAGATTGTCCAGTAATATATTTGAATATTTTTAATCTGAATAGGCAGCTTGTTAACAGTTTTCTTCATATTTTTCTTCAATCTTGACGTTCAGTTGCGAAGTAGCCACGTATTCTCGCTTATACAT
>NW_016971915.1:0-488 GCF_001483705.2 Eufriesea mexicana
TGTGTGTATGAATGGATGGATGGATGGTTGGATGGATTAAAGGATGGGTGCATGGATGCGTGGATGTATGATTGCGTGTATGGAAGGGAGAATGTAGGGATGTATGTATGGATGGGTGAATGGATGTATGTATGGATGTATGTACGGATGTATCTTTGGACGTATATATCGATTAGTGTATGGGTGTATGTGTGGATATATGTATGGATGTATGTATGGATGGATGACTGTAGGGTGGATCGATATATGGATGTGTGGTTGTGTTGGTGCATGGATGGATGGATGTATGGTTGGATGTAGGGGTGTTTGTATGGATCTGTGTATTGATGTGTGTACGGATGAATGGATGGATACTGGTGTACGGATGTATGGATAGAAGGATGTACGGATCGATGGATGCATGGATGTATGGACGTATACATGTGTGGATGCATGGATGGATGGATGTATCGAAGTATGGAAGTACGAATGCATGCATTTATGGATGT
>NW_016971916.1:0-510 GCF_001483705.2 Eufriesea mexicana
TCCGTATGGATGTATGGATGGCTGGATGTATCAGTGGATGGATGTATGGTTGCATGTATGTATCGATGTATGTATGGATGTATGTATGGATGTATGTATGTATGTATGGATGTATGTATGGTTGTAGGGATGTATAGATGGATGGATTTATGGATGTGTGGATGTATTAATGTACGGATGCATGGATGTATGTATGGATGGATGTATGGATGGATTGAGGCTTGGATGGACGGATGTACGGATGAATGGATGTATGGATCTATAATTGTATGGATGTGTGTATGGCTGGATGTATGAGTGGATGTGTGTGTGGGCGGATGTATGTATGGATGTATGTATGGATGTATGGATGGGTAGATGTATGGATGGATGGATGTATGGACGTAAGAATGTGTGGATGTATGCATGTATGATGGATGAATGAATGTATGGATGTATGGACGTATTTTTGTACGAATTTATGGATGTACGGGTGTATGGATGCATGGTTGAATGTATGGATGTATGGAT
>NW_016971917.1:0-536 GCF_001483705.2 Eufriesea mexicana
ACATACATTCATACATACATCCATACATACATCCATACATCCATCCATCCATACATCCATACACCCATCCACTCAAACATTCAGTCATACATACATCCATACATATTGAGATCCTTGCATCCATACATCGGTACATCCTTACATTCGTACATTCACACATAAATACATCCATACATCCATACATCCATAAATGCATCCACCCATCCATCCATCCATACATGCATCCATAAGGACAACAATACATACATCCATACATACACCGTTACATTCATCCGTACATACATTCATACATCCACACTTCCATATATCCATAAATCCATCCATTCATGCACTCATCCATCCATAAGTACATCCATACATCCATGAATACCTCCATACACTCATCCATACATACATCCATATATACATCCGTAAATACATCCATAAACACATCCATGCATACACCCATACATACATCTACCCATCCACCCATCCACCCATCCATAAATCCATCCAAACTTACATCCATCCATCCATACATATAGTCATCCATACAT
>NW_016971918.1:0-299 GCF_001483705.2 Eufriesea mexicana
ATGACCTTATCTGAAGTGAACTGACCTGAACTGACGTGACCTGACCAGACATGATCTGGCCTGTCCCGACCTTATCAAACCTGACCTGCCCTCACATAACTTGACCTGAACTGAACTGAACTGACCTGACATGACCTGACCTGAACTGAGCTTACCCGACTGATCTGACCTGACCTGACCTGCCCTGACCTGACCCGACTGACCTGACCTGACTGGCCTGACCTGACCTGACCGGACACGACCTGGCTTCGCCTGGCCTGATCTTTCCGGACCAGAGCTGACCTGACCTGACCTGACAT
>NW_016971918.1:406-651 GCF_001483705.2 Eufriesea mexicana
CTCCAGATCCGACCTTGCCTGGCCTGACCTGACCTGACCCGACATAACCTTACCAGACATGGCCTGAACTGACCTGAACTGACCTTAGCTGACCTGAACTTACCTGAGATGACGTTACCTGACCTGACCTGACCTGACATGACTTCAACCGACCTTACCTGCCCTGACCTGACCTGACCTGGCATGACATGACCTGACCTGACTTGACCTGACCTTTCCTGACCTGGCCTGACCTGAACTGACCT
>NW_016971919.1:0-316 GCF_001483705.2 Eufriesea mexicana
TCCTGGAAAATTCAATTTTATTGTCATTTTCGACTAATATCGTGGGGAGCAAACTTTCATGCATAAATAAGGAGGAAAGATTCTATTGTCAAACTATAACCATTGCTATGCTATAGAATCTGTTTGGAAAATTCAATTTCATTGACATTTTCGATTAATATCGTGGTGAGCTAACTTTCTTGCATAGATAAGGATGAAAGATTCTACTGGCTTGCTATAGCCATCGTAATGGTACAGAATCTGGCTGGAAAGCTCAATTTTATTGGCATTTTCGACTTATATCGGGGTGAGCTAACTTTCTTGCATAAATAAGGAG
>NW_016971920.1:0-1019 GCF_001483705.2 Eufriesea mexicana
AATTCCACGGTAGATCTAGAATAACCAATGTAAAAAGCAGTTATGGACGTAGGTACTTACAACTCCCAGGACGGTAGTAGGTACAACCACAATTGGAACATTGTAACCATTGGATTAATCTGTTCAGTAATTTTATAGATTCCATTGCAATTCTGGAATGACAATGATCTGACTCATTACCTATATAGACATTAACAATTGACGAACCAGTAATGAGTACAGTCGTCATCACGGTAGATTAGCCGTTGGTATAATTTGTCCAGTAATGACGCAAATGACGCTATAGTTCGAAAGTAATCAATGCATACATCAGTTATGGCTGGTGATATTAACATTTCGAAGTACATACATCAGCGGTATAATCCAGCCGTTGAATTAACCAGTTTATTGATGTTGCCCCATACTGTAGCAGTTCTAGGGTGACAAGCATCTGGCCTATTAACGCTCGAGAGAACAGCATTTGACGAAACAGTAACATGTGCAGCCACCATAACACTGTATTAGTCGTAAAACTTATCTGCTCACTGTTAATTTATGTATAACAGCAATTCCAGGATAATCAATACGTAGCGTGGTTATGGCTATAGGTACTTATATGTGACTGTACGGTTCTCAATACATCCATGAAAGCGGCACTGCAGCCGTTGGATAATCCTGTTCCATGTTGATGTGGATACTATCGCAATTATAGAATGACAAAGAAAATATCCGTTATAACTAGAGGTATTAACAGATGACATAACGGTACTGAATACAGCCATTATCAGAGCACCACAAGCACTGTATTAGTCTGGTCACTGATGATTTAATCTCCACAATAGGTTTACAGCTATCAAGGTATACGTCATTTATGTATAGAGATATTTGGAATTCCTACTACGGTTGTTGGTACATCCGCCAACAGGCTACTGCGGCGGTTAAATAATGTTTTCAGTGACGGTACAAGTTCTTTTCTCATTCTATAGTGGCAAAGGGCTGACCCATTACCTCTGGAGGCAATAACAATTGCCGAAACAATA
>NW_016971921.1:0-510 GCF_001483705.2 Eufriesea mexicana
TGCAATACGGTGGATTTCCATGCTCTATTGTGCTCTAGTATATTCTGCTTGGCTCTGGGGAGATGAGCAATAGTGGTCGTGGCCCGTTCGGTTGGGTTGGATTATGCTTGGGTAGGTTCGGTTATGCTAAGTTTGGCAATAATGGCTTTAACTTACGTGCTATAATCTGCAGTCCTCTACTATATTCTGCTTGGCTGCGTGGCTGCCAGCAGCAGAGGTCGCGGCACGTTCCCTTGAGCTATGTTACGTTCGGTTAGGTTAGGTTAGGACATGTTAGGCTGGCATACCCGATACTCTTGTGCTATACATTGCCATACGTTGGTTTTCTGCGCTCTGGTGTGCTGTAGTACATTCTGCTTTTCGCTGTGGGGCCAGCCATAGTGGTCGCGGCACGTTAGGGTACGTTATGCTACGTTCGATTAGGTTATGTCTGGCTAAATTTGGCTGGGACACCTTTTACTTTCGTGCTATACACTGTTACGTGGTGGATTCCTGTGATCCACCGTACTG
>NW_016971922.1:0-577 GCF_001483705.2 Eufriesea mexicana
TCTTTTGTTCTGCATACGGGAATACGGTGGACTACAGGGCTATAATGTGCTCTAGTACTCTCTGCCTGGCCCTGGGGAGTCCAGCAATAGTGGTGTCTGCATGGTCTGTTGAGTTATGTTACGTTCGGTTGGGTTATGTTCGTTTCGGTTTGGTTCGGGTATCTTCGACTTTCTTGGCATATAATGTTATAAAGTGAATTTCTGCGCTCTACTATGCTCGTCTGTACCCTGCCGAAATCTCGGGAAGCCAACAGTAGAAGTCTCTGCACGTTGGGTTGTGTTATGTTATGTGCAGTTCCGTCACGATTCGTTTGGTTAGGCGGTGCTAGCTATGACTCTTGCGCTGTACACCGCTTTTCAGTCGACTTCTGCACCCTACCGTGCTCTAATATGCTCTGCTTGGCTCTGGGGAGTCCAGCAATAGTGGTCTCGGCACGATAGGTTGATTTATGTTACGTTTCGCTTGGGCCTGCTTGTATGACTTTCTAGGCATGGGCTGTTATTCGGCGCATTTCTGTGCTCCACTCTGCTCGACTATACCCTGCTCGAATCTGTGGAGGCCAGCAATAGTGGTCGC
>NW_016971923.1:0-568 GCF_001483705.2 Eufriesea mexicana
TACATTGCTCTACTATACTCTGCTCGGCACTGGGGAGGCGAGCGATAGTGTCCGTGGCACGTTTGGTTGGGTTATGTTACGTGTGGTTAGGTTAGGTTAGGTTATCCCAAATTTGTTCAGTGTATCTCCGACTTTCTTGTTGTACACTGTTATTCGGTGGATTTCTGTGGTCTACTGCGCTCTACTCTATCCTGCTTGGCTCTGAGGATGCGTGCAGCTGTAGTCGCGGCAAGTTATTTTCAGCTATGCTACGTTTGGTTTTGTTAGCTTAGGCCAGGTTAGGTTAGGGTATTCTAGACTTTTCTAACATTCACTGCTATTCAGTTGATCTCTGCGCTCTACATTTATCTATTATACTCTGCCCGGCTCTGGGGAGGCGAGCAACCGCTGTCGCGGCACGATAGTTTGTGCCAGGTTACGCTTTGTTAGGTTATGTTATGGAAAATTTGGTCAGTATAGCTCTGGCTTTCGTGCCGTACACTGTTATTCATTGTATCTCCGTGATCTACTGAGCTCCACCGCATTCTTCTTGGCTATGTGGAGGCCAGGAGCAGTGTTCGCGGCACGT
>NW_016971924.1:0-214 GCF_001483705.2 Eufriesea mexicana
ATATCGTGGTGAGTTATCTTTCTTGCATAAATAAGGAGCAGAGATTCTATTGGCGTGCAATAGGCATTGCAATGCTATAGAATCATCCGTGAAAATTCAATTTTATTGACATTTTCGACTAATATCGTGTTGAGTTATCTTTCTTGCATAAATAAGGAGGAAAGATTCTATTGGCGTGCTATTGCCATTGCAATGCTATAGAATCTTGCGGGAA
>NW_016971924.1:237-559 GCF_001483705.2 Eufriesea mexicana
TGGAAAGTTCAATTTTATTGATATTTTCGACTAATATCGTGGTGAGCCAACTTCCTTGCATAAGTAAGGATGAAAGATACTTTTGGCCTGCTATAGCCATTGCAATGCTGCAGATTCGGGCTGGAAAGTCCAATTTTATTAACATTTTCGTCTGATATCGTGGTGAGCAATCTTCCCTGCATAAGTATGGGGGAAAGATCCTTTTGTCGTGCTATAACCATTGCAATGCTGTAGAATATGCCTGCAAAATTCAATTTTTTTGTCATTTTCGACTAGTATCGTGTTGAGTTATCTTTCTTGCATAAATAAGTAGGAAAGATTC
>NW_016971925.1:0-424 GCF_001483705.2 Eufriesea mexicana
GATCCAGTTAGGTTGAGTTAGAATACGCTTGGTTATGTTACGGTTGGGTATGTTAAGAGAGGTTAGCTTTGACTTTAGTGATACAGTATGCTATGTGGTGGATTTGTGCGCCCTACTGTGCTCTAGTAATTTCAGCTTGGTTCCGGGGTCCATCAGTAGTGGTCGAGGCACGATAGCTTGTGTTACGTTACGTACCTTTATTTTACGATTTGTCAGGTCAGGAGAATGTAGCTTTGACTTTATTGCTATTGTCTGCTGTTAGGATGATTTCTGCGCCCAAGTGTGTCCTCATATTTTCAGCTTGGTCCCGAGAAGGCCGACAACAGTGGTCTCGGCACGTTATTATGAGTAAGGCTACGCTCGGTTGGGATGGGTTACACTAAGTTTGGTTAGGATATATCTATCTATTGCGCCGTGCACTGCT
>NW_016971926.1:0-1203 GCF_001483705.2 Eufriesea mexicana
CTCCCAATATCGTGGTGAGCTAACTTTCTTGCATCAATAAGGAGGAAAAATAACATTGGCGTGCTATAGCCGCAGCAGCGCAAGAGAACCTGGCTGGAAAACATAATTATATAGACAAGTTCGACTAATATCTTGGTGAGCTAACTTTCTTACATAAATGAGGAGGAAAGATTCTATTGGCCTGCTATAGCCAGTGCAATGATATAATCTGGATGGAAAATCCAATTTAATTAACATTATGTACTAATATCGTTGTGAGCTTACTTTCTTGCATAAATAAGGAGGAAAGATTCTAGTGGCGTGCTATATCCATTGCAATGCATAATAATCTGGCTGAAAAATCAAATTTTATTAACATTTTCTTCTAATATCTGGGAGAGCTAACTTTCTTGCCTAAATATGGAAGAAAGAAACTGATGGCGTCGTATAGCGATTGCAGTGCTATAGAATCTGGATGGAAAATCCAATTTTATTAACATTTTCTACCAATATCATGGTGAGCTAACTTTCTTGCATCAATAAGGAGGGAAAATTCCTTTGGCGTGCTATATCCGTTGCAGTGCTACAGTACCTGGATGGAAAATATAAATATATAGACAGTTTCGACTAATATCGGGGTGAGCTAACATTCTTGCAATAATAAGGAGCAAAGATTCTATTGGCGTGCTATAGACATTGCAATGACATATAATCTGAATGGACAAACCAATTTTATTGAAATTTTCACCTATTATCGTGGTGAGATAACTTTTTTGCATAAATAAGGACGAAAGATTCTATTTGCGCGCTATACCCGTTGCATTGCTATAGAAACTGGCTGGAAAATTCAATTTTATTGACATTCTCGTATAATATCGTAGTGAGGTAACTTACTTGCTTAAATAAGTGGGAATGATTCTATTGTCGTGCTACTTCCATTGCAATGCTACAGAATCTGGCTGGAAAATGTAATTTTATTGCCATTTTCGACTAATATCGCGGTGAGCTAACCTCCTTGCATAAATAAGGAGGAAAATGCTTTTGGCATACTATCTCCATTGTAGCGCAATAGAATCTGGCTGCAAAGTCCAATTATATTGACATTTTCGAAAGATATCGTGGTGAGGTAACTTTCTTGCATATATAAGGACGAAAGATTCCATTGGCGTGCTATAGCCGTTGCAATTCTATAGAATCTGGCTGGAAGATTCAATTTTATTGACA
>NW_016971927.1:0-519 GCF_001483705.2 Eufriesea mexicana
CCCACAGAGGCATGCAGAATATGCTAGAGGATAGTAGACCGCACAAACCTACCAGAATGCAACCCATATGGCGAAAGTCAAAGATATCCTGGTAAACCTAACCTAACCTAACATAAGCTAAGATGACATTACTCATCCTAGCGTGCACAGATCACCATTGCTGACCTCCACAGTACCCAGCAGAATATACTGTAGCCCAGTATAGTGCAGAAATCCGCCGCAATGCCGTGCAAAGCCAAATGTCAAAGATATCCTAACCCAACCTGATCTCATCCAATCTAACCAAACTTAGGCTATCTCAAAATAACGTAACGCGACCACTATTTCTGGCCTTCCCAGGGCAAAGCAGAACGCATTAGAGCGCAATAGATCGCAGAAATCCACCGAGCAGGAGCGCAGCACAAAGGTCGAAGCCACCATCTCCTAACCTTACCAACCGACGAATACCCAAACGTAACATAACTCAACCCAAAGTGCGTATACCACTACAGAATAAGCTGGAGCGGAGTAGAGCGCAGA
>NW_016971928.1:0-605 GCF_001483705.2 Eufriesea mexicana
CCTATCCGAACGTAGCATAGCTCAGCATAAGGTGCCGAGATTAGTGTTGCTGGCCTTCCAGAGAAAAGCAGATGCTAGTAGCGCAATGGAGAGCGCAGATATCGACCGAAGAGCAGTGTGCAGAAAAAAGGTCTAGGTCATTCTAACCAATCTTAACCTTACCTAACTTATCCTAGCGTAAACTAACACAATCAAGCGTGCCACTGCCGCTATTGCCGACCTCCCCAGAGACAAGCAGGTGCTAGTATAGCAATGTCGTACACAGGTATCAACCGAACAGCAGTGTATAGTACAAAAGTCAATATTAACCTATCCTAACCCGACCAAACGTAACATAACCAAAGGAACATAGCTCAACCTATCGTGCGTACACCACTATTGCTGATCTCATCAGAGGCAAGCAGAAAATATTAGAAGACTGTAGGGCGCAAAAATCCATAGAATCGCAGTGCATAGCACAATAGTCGAAGCTACCGCATCCATTAACGAAACCTAACCTAACCAAACTTTGACATGCTCAACATATCGTACAGAGACCACTGTTGCCGTCCTCCGGGAGACAAGCAGAACATATTACAGCGCAGTAGAGCGCAGAAATCAACGGA
>NW_016971929.1:0-332 GCF_001483705.2 Eufriesea mexicana
GTCGTTGCTCTGCTATACCCCGCTCGGCTCTGGGGAGGCCAGCAATTGCGTTCGCGGCACGATGGGTCGTGTTTTGTCACGTTTGGACGGGTCATGATCAGCAAGGTTAGGCGGTGATAGCTCTGACTCATGAGCTATGCACTGCTATTCGGTGAATTTCTTCGCTAATCGTTGCTCTAATATGCCCTGCTTGTCTCTGGGTAGCCAGCAATAGTAGTCTCGGCACGTTATGTTGTGCTAGGTTGCGTTCGGTTACGCTACGTTTGGCTACGTTTGAACAGGATATCTTTCACCTTTGTGCTATGCACTGCTACTCGAACGATATCTGCGCT
>NW_016971930.1:0-1698 GCF_001483705.2 Eufriesea mexicana
CCTTCGACTCTTGTGCTTTACACTGCAATGCGGCGGATTTCTGCGCTCTACTGCACTCTAGTATATCCTGGTTGGCACTGTGGAAGTCAGCAATTGTGGTCTTGGTACGTTAGGTCGGGTTACGGTACGTTTGGACATGTTATGCTTGGTTAGGTTAGGCCACGATTGCTATGACTTTTGCGGTATACCCTACTATTCGTTGAATTTCTGCGCACCACTGTGGTTTCATATGTTCAGCTTGGTTCTTGGAACGACCGAAATAGCGGTCTCTGCACATTATGCTGAGTTATGCTATGTTTGGTTAGGGTGTGTTTCACTATTGTGCTATTCGCTGCTCGTTGGTTGATCCTGCTGTCTACTGTGCTCCAGTTTGTTCTGCTTGGCACCGGCGAATCTAGTAATATTTGTCTCGACACGTTAGGCTAAGTTATGATACGTTCGTTTTTATTACGCTTGGATGGGTTAGGATAGGTTGGCGGCTACTATTGTGCTATACAAATCTGTTCGGCGGATAACTGCGCCCTACCATCGTCTAATATGCTCTGCTTTGATCGGGGGAGGACAGAAATAGTGGCCACATCACGTTATGTATGGTTAGATGACACTTGGTTAGGTTAGGTTTCTTGGGTTAAGACAGGATATCCTCGACTTTTGTGCAGTACACAGATATGCGGTGGATTTCTGCGCTCTACTGCGGTCTAATGTGCTCTGCCTGCCTCTGTGGATGACAGAAAAATTGGTCTCGCCACTTTATGTTTATATACTCTTCGTTTGGGTTGGTAATATAAGGTCAGGTTATGTTAGGGTATGTATGTCTTTCATGCTATGCACTGCAGAGCGGTGAATTTCCGTGCTCTGCTGCTCTCCAGGATACGCTGCTTGGCTCTGGCGATGACTGCATTGGCGGCCTCGGCACGTTAGTTTTACATATGTCACGTTTGGTAATGCTACGTTTTGTGTAGTTAGGGCAGGATAGTTTAGACGTCTGTGCTATACAGAGCTACCCTCCGACTTGTGCGCTTTGCTGCGTTCTAATATCCTCTGCTTGGCTCTTGGGAGGCCGGCAATGGTTGTCTCGGAGCGTTAGGATTGTGTAGGCTACGTTCGCGTATGACAAGTTTGGTTGTGTTAGGGCAGAGTATCCTAGACCTTCGCGCCAGTCACTGCCTTTCGGTGGATTTCTGCGCCCTACTGCGCTCCAATATCTTCTGCTTGGCTCCGGGGTGCCCAGTAATAGTGGTTTCGGCGCTTTGGGTTTAGTTATGTTCCGTTCCGTTGGGGTAGGTTAGGAAGGCATGGTTATGATTTCTTTGTCTTTTATGCCATACACAGCTTTTCGGAGTATTTTTGCGCTGTACATTGCTCTACTATACTCTGCCCGACTCTGGGGATGCGAGCAAAATTTGTGGCACGTCAGGTTGTGTTAGGATAGGTTAGGTTATGTTCGGTAAGGGTAGATTTGACATATGTACTATACACAGTTATCCGGTGGATTTCAGTGTTCTACTGCGACCTACTGCATTCTGCTTGTCTCTGACGACGGCAGCAATAGTGGTCCCGGCACGTCAAGTTGTGTCATGTTACGTTCGGTTTGGTTAGGTTATGTCAAGCTCGGTCTGACTATCTTTGACTTTCGTGTCTTACACTGCTATTCGGTGGATTTCTGCGCTCGAATGAGCTCTACTATACCCTGCTTGG
>NW_016971930.1:4530-5579 GCF_001483705.2 Eufriesea mexicana
TGCTACGTCTTGCTTAGGTTGGGCAATTGTAGCATCGACTTTCGTGCTATAACCTGCTATTCGGTGGACTTCTACGCTCTAATGAGATCTAGTATGCTCTGCTTCTCTCTGGGGAAGCTAGAAACAGTGACCGCGGCGCGTTAGTTAGAGTTAGGTTACGTTTGCTTGGGTTACGATCGATTGGGTTAGGATAGGCTATCTTTGACTTTTTCGCTGTACACAGAAATGCGGTGGAATTCTGCGCCCTGCTGTCATTACGTATGCTCCGCTTTGCTATGTGGAGGACAGAAACCGTGGTCGCGGCGAGTTATACACGGATAGGTTACGTTGGTTTAGGTCAGGTTTGTTTTGGTTAGGACAGGATATCATTGTCATCTGTGCAGTACACTGAAATGCGGAGTATTTCAGCGCTCTACGTTGCTCTGCCATATTCTGCTCGACTCTGAGGTGGCAAGTAACAGTGGTCATGGCTCGTTGTGTTGAGTTCGGCTTCGTTTGGTTAGGTAATATCTGCTTGCGTTAGGTCAGGTTAGGTCTGACTTTTCTGCGATACACAGCGTGCATCTATCAGAATCTATGGGATTCTGCGCTATACTCTCCTCTAATATGCTCCGTTCGACTCTGTGGTGGCCAGCAATACCGGTCGCGGCACGTTTGGTGTGTTTGGTTACGTTCGGTTACGTTAGGTTTTTCCGGGCTTGGTCATGATATCTTTGACTTCAGTACTGTACACTGGATTGCGGAGGACCTCTGCAATCCACAGTGCTCTAGTATGTTCTGTTTGGGTCTGGGGAAGCCACTAATTGTCGTCTCGGCACCTTAGGTTGAGATAGGGCACGTTCCATTGTGATACGTTGGCTTAGGTTAGGTTGTGTTAGCTTCGACTTCGCTGCCGTACACTGCGATACTATTGATTTCTGCGCCTGGTCTCCTGTAATATGCTCTACTTGACCCTGTGGAAGCTAGAAATGCTGGACCCTGCACGATAGGTTGAGTTAGATTACGTTCGGTTAGGCTAGGTTAAGTTGGGCAAGGATAGGGTAGCTTTG
>NW_016971931.1:0-258 GCF_001483705.2 Eufriesea mexicana
TTTGGTTATGTTTGGTTTGCTAAAGTTTGGGTAGGTTTGGCTAGGATAGGTTTTACAAAGTTACGAGAGGTTAGGATAGGTTAGGTTATGTTAGGTCAAATTAGGTCTGGTCTGATCAGGTCCGGTCAGGTCAGGTCATGTCATGTCGTGTCAGGTCAGGTCAGGTCAGCTAGCTCATGTCAGGTCAGGGCAGGCCTGGTCGGGTCTGGCCTCCTCAGGTCAGGCCAGGACGTGTCAGGTCTGGTCATTACGTGTCAG
>NW_016971932.1:0-335 GCF_001483705.2 Eufriesea mexicana
TGACGTAGCCTGGTTAGGGGCGAAGCGGCTAAGGGCGGCGATGACGCGCGCGTGTGACGTCGCCATGCCGCGGGTGAGGGAGCCACCTACGCGGGGTGCAGTGCACTGGCGGTGGGCCGAAATTGCGCAGTTCCGGGAGCTCTGCGTGCTCGCCCGGCGCAAGTACACCCGGGCGTGTCGTCGACGACGCGCGTCTTCCGCCGGGGATATCGCCCTCCTCTATTGCGCGTACCGGTCCGCGGTGGGCGATCGGCGGATGGAGATTCGCGGAGCCAAATCTCGGCAATGGGACGAACTCCTCGCTACGCTCGAAAGCGATCCGTGGGGACGCCCCG
>NW_016971932.1:8922-15234 GCF_001483705.2 Eufriesea mexicana
TGGGTGGCTTCGCTTTCTCTGATACACACTGCGATTCTATGAATTCCTGCGCTCTACTCACCACTATTATGCCCCGCTTCGCTCTGCGGTGACCAGCAATACTGGTCGCTGCATGTTAGGTTGAGTTATATTACGTTTGGTTAGGTAAGGTTTGGTTGGGTTATGTTAGGATGGCTTTCACTCATGTGCTCTACACGGATGCCCTATGGGCTTCTGTCCTCTACTGCGCTTTATCAATTTCTGCTTGTCCTTGGGGAAGCCGGCAACAAAGTTCGCTGCACGTTAGTCTAAGTTATTCTGCGTTCGGTTATGCTAGGTTAGGCCTGGATAGGTTAGGCTATCTTTGACTTTTGTACTATTCACTGCATTTCGGTGGATTTCGGCGCTCTACTGTGCCATAGTAAGTTCAGCTTGTCTCTGGGGAGGCCAGCAATAGGGGCCTCGACGCGTTAGGAATGGTTAGGTTACGTTTGGTTGCGTTTCGTTTGGCTAATGTGGGATAGGACGGCATTGACCTTGGCGCTATAAACTTCTACTCGGCCGATACCTGTGCACTGCATTTGTCAACTAGCATTTTCTTGAATCTGGTGAGGCAAGCAGTAGCTGTCGCGAAACGTTTGTTTGTGACAGGTTACGTTCTGTTATGTTCGGTAAGGTTAAGTTTGGATAGGATGTCTTTGACTCTTATGCTTTCCACGGCTATTCGTTCGATATCTGCGCTGCGCATTGCTATAATGTCATCCGCCTTCCTCTGGGGAGGCCAGCAATGATGGCCGTGGCACGTACCTTAGAGTTACGTTAGTTCTGGATAGGTTAGGTAACGTTAAGTTTGGCTAGAATGTCTTTGACTTTTGTGCTATACACTGCCATACGGTGGATATCTGCGCTGTACTGTGCTCTAGCATATTCTGCTTGGCTATGGGGAGGTCAGTAGTATTGGTCTCGACACTTCAGTTTGAGGTGTGCTACGATTGGATGGGTTATGTTAGTTTGGGTTAGGTTACGATATATCTGACAGTTGCGCTATACACTACAATTTGGAGGCTTTCTGCACTCCACTGTGCTCAAGTGCATTCTGCTGTGCTCTGGGGACGGGAGCAATTGTGGTCTCGGCTCGTTAGGGTGAGTTAAGCTGCGCTCGGATATGTTACGCCTTGCGTGCTAGGATAGGGTAGCTTCGACTATTGTGCTATGCACAGCAATTCTAATGGTTTCTGTGCCCTACTCCCCTTTAATATGTCCTACTTGGCTCTGGAGAGGGCTGCAGTAGTGGCCTCGGAAAATTAGGCTGCGTTATGTTACGATTGGTTTCGTAACGTTTGGCCTGGTTCCGACAGGATTGTTTCGACTTTTGCGCTGTACACTGCTATTCGATCGATGTCTGCGCTATGCGTTGCTCTACTAGCAGCCGCTTGTCTCGGGGGAAGGGCAGCAATAGTGGTCATGGCACGTTTGGTTGGGTTGGGTTGGGTTAAGTTTGGCAAGGTAAAGTTAGGTTAGATTTGTCTAGGATGGCTGTGCCATTTGTGCCATACACTGGAATGCGGTAGATTACTGCGCTCTACTGCGCTCTAATATGCACTCTTTGGCTCTGGGGAGGACATCTACAGTAGTTTAGGCACATTACATTTAGTTATGTTACTTTCACTTATGCTACGATTGGTTAAGTTACGATAGGACAGCATAGACTTTTGTGCTATACACTGCACTTCGGTGGGTTCCCGGGCTCCACATTGCCCAACTATACTCTGCTCGGCTCCCGTGATGCCAGCAATTGCGGTCGCTGCACGTCAGAATGAGTTACAACACGTTCGGTTCCTTTGGGTTACGTTGCGTTAAGTTTAGATAGCTACAACTTTTGTGCTATGCACTTCTATTCCTTGGATTTCTGTGCCCTACTGTGACCTAATATATTCTGCCCTAAGATGTGTTACGCTTGACTTGGCTAGGACAGGAAAGGTTTGGTTAGGATAGCTTAGACTTTTGTTCTAAACACTGCTGTTCGGTTCACATCAGCCCTCTGCATTGCTCTACTAGCATCTGCTTGTCTCTGTGGAGCTCAGTAATAGCGGTCGTGGCACGTTTGTTTTGGTTATGTTACGTTCGGTTAGGATAGGTTAGATTCAGTTAGGTTAGGATGGCTACTTTGTGCTATGCACTGCAAATCGGTGGATCTCCGTGGTCTACTAAGCTCTAGTATGTTCTGCTTGCCTCTGGGATGGCACCAATATTGTCATGGTCACGTTAGGTTGAGTTATATTACGTTTAGTTATGCCTCGTTTGGTTAGGTTAGGCTAGGAAGTCATTGACTTTTATGCTATACACTGCTGCTCGTTGGATTTCAGCGATCAAAGATCTCCTATACAAACGTAACCAAGCGTGGGATAACCAATCTAAGAATAACACAATCTAACGCGCCGTGGCCACCATTCCTAGCCTCTCCAGATCAAAACAGAGAACATTAGACCTCAGCAGCGCGCAAAAACCCACCGAATAGCATTGTATAGCACAAAAGTGAAAGACATCCTTCTCAACCTCACCAAACGTAACGTAACCGAACGTGACCTAACTTATCCTAACGTGCCGAGACCACCATTACTGCCCTCCCCACAGCAAAGCAGAACATTAGGTGGGAGGGCAGAGCGCAGAAATGCATAGAGTCGCAGTGCATAGCACAATAGTTGAGGGTACCATATACTAGCATGACCATACTTTACATAACCGCACGTAGATTAACTCAACATATCGCGCCGAGGCTACTACTGGTGGCCTCCCCAGGGCCAAGCAGAACAAACTACAGCACAGCGGAACGCAGAAATCCATCGAACAACAGTTTATGCCACGAAAGGCGAAGCTATCCATGCCTGACCGAGATCAACATAACATAACCGAACGCATCATAACTCAACCAAACGCGCCGCGACCGCTATGACTGTCCTCCCTAGAGCCAAGCTGAATATGCTAGACGACAGTGGAGCACATAAATCCACCGAACAACAGTGTGCACCGCGTAAGGCAAAGCTATCCAAACATAACCCAGACTAACGTATCCCAGCCAAACGTAACCTAACTCTACCTAAAGTTCCGAAATCACTATTACTGGCCCCGCCATGTCGAGCAGAGTATACTAAAGCAATGTAAAGCGCAGAAATCCACAGGACAGCAGTGTATAACACAAAAGTCTATGCTACCCTATCCTAATCTATCCAAACGTAACATAAATGTACGTACCCTAACGCAACCTTATGTGGCGAGATCACTATTACTGCCACCAGTGCCGAGCTGAGCATAGTAGAACAACGTAGAGCGTAGAAATCCTCCGGATAGCAGTGTATGGCACAAAAGTGGACTTTATCGTATCCTAACCTGTCCAAAATTAATACAACCAAACGCAACCTAACCCAACACATTGTGCCTGGACCAATATTTCTGGCATCCAAAGACACAAGCAGAATATAATAGAGCACATTAGAGCGCAGAAAGCTACCAAACTGCAGTGTACAGCACATAAGTCGGAGTAATCCCAAACTAACCTAACATGACCCAACCTAACCAAATGTAGACAAACTGAACTTAAAGTGCGGCGGCCGCTATTCCCGGCCGCCCAAGCGTCGGGCAAAGTATGTTAGGGCGCAGTAGAACGCAAGTATCCACCGAATAACACTGTATACCACGAAGGCCGTATCAAACCAAACATAACAAAGGCAACGTATACTAACCCAGCGTAACAAAACTAAACCTAACATTCCGAGACCACTATTGCTGGCCTACCCAGAGCCACGTGGAGCATATTAGTGCACAGCAAAGCGTTGAAGTCGACCGCATTGCAGTGTATAGCGCAAAAGTCAGAGACATGCTGACTAAACCAAGCCTAACCTAACGAAGCGAAGCGTAACATAGCCGAAACAAACGTACCGCGACCACTGCTTCTGGCGTCCCCAGAGACAAGCAAAATAAGACAGAGCACAGCAGAGCGGGGAATGTCACCGGATAGCAGTGTATAGGACAAGAGCCTAAGCTACCCTCTCCTTACTTAATCAAACGTATCATGACCAGACGCAACCTGAATCACGCAAACGTGCCGAGAACAATACTGCTTTCCTCCCAAAAGCCAAGCAGAATAAACTAGAGCACAGCAGAGCGCAGGAATCCACTGAATAGCAGTGTATAGCACAAGGGTCAAAGACATCATAACCAAACATTACCTATCATAACTTGACCGAACGTAACATAACCCATACAAGCGTGCCACGACCGCTACTGTTAGCCTCCCCAGAGGCAATCAGATGCTAGTGCAGCAATGCAGAGCGCAGATATCGGTAGGAGAGCAGTGTATAGCACAAAAGTCAAAGCTATCCTATCCAAACGTTTCCTAACCTAGCAAAGCCAATCGTGACATATCCCAAACAAACGTGCCACGAACATTATTGCTGGCCTCCTCAGGGACAAGCGGAACATATTAGGGCACAGTAGAGCGCAGAAATACGACGAATGGCAGTGCATAGCACAAGACTTGAAGCAACCCTATCCTGACTTAGCAATCGTAACAGAGCCCAGCGTAACCTAACTATATGTAACGTGCCGAAACCACTATTGCTTGCCTCCCCTGAGCCAAGCAGAATATACTAGAGCACAGTAGACCACAGTGACACACAGCATTGGACTGTATGTCACAAAAGTGGGTGATATCCTTACCAAACCTGTCCAAACCTCACATAACTGAACGTAGCCTAACAAAATATAACGTGCCTAGGTAACTATTGCTGACATCTCCAGAGACAATCGGATGATAGCAGAGCAACGCAGAGCGCAGATATCGACCAAATTGCGGTCTATAGCTGAAATGTCAAAGCAATCCCTACCAAATTTAACCCAACATGTCCTACCCAAACGTACCATAACGATGCCTAACGTGCCACGACCACATTTGCTGGCGTCCCCACGGACAAGCAGATTACGATGGAGCACATTAGATCGCAGAAGTCCATAGAATATCAGTGTTGAGCACAAAGGTCAAAGCTATCCGAACCAGACCCAACGTAACCAAACCTAGCTAAACGTAATCTGGCTCAACCTATCGTGCGGTGATTATTATTTCTGGCAGCCACAGAGCCAGGCAGATTATGCTAGAGTACAGTAGACAGCAGTAATCCACAGCATAGGAATGTGTAGCACAAAAGTCAAAGATATCCTAACCTAATATGTCCTAACCTTTCCTAGCCTTACGCAGCCTAGTAAAACATATTGTGCAGAGAATACTATTGCTGGACTGCCCAGAGCCAAGCTGAGCATACTAGAGCAGTGTAGAGCTCAGAAATCCTCCGAATAGCTGTATATAGCATAAATGTCGTGACTACTC
The DNA here is from genome assembly GCF_001483705.2 of Eufriesea mexicana. Classification (NCBI taxonomy): domain Eukaryota; kingdom Metazoa; phylum Arthropoda; class Insecta; order Hymenoptera; family Apidae; genus Eufriesea; species Eufriesea mexicana. The sequence continues at coordinate 14,282 of NW_016971932.1, forward strand.
TCTCCTAACCTTACCAAACTTGACATAACCAAACGTAACCTATACCAACCTAACGTGCCGAGGCAACTATTGCTGTCCTCCCCAGAGCAAAGCAGTTAATATGAGAGGGTGTACTGCGCAGAAATCCATTGGACCGCTGCGTATAGCAGAAAAGCCGTAGCTACACGAATCTAGCCCAAACAAGCGTAACCTAACCAATCGAAGCCCAACACAAAGTATCTTGACGCGACCACTATTGCTAGAACACCATGGCAAAGCAGAATGTATAAGAGCGCAGTAGAGCGCAGTTATCCGCCTAATAATGGTATATACTACGAACTAAAATCTATTCAAACCTAACCCAGACATTCATATCTCAACCAAACGCTTCCTAACCCGACCTGATGTGCCGGGAATACAGTTACCAGCGTCCCCAATGACGTGCAGAGTATAGCGGAGCAATGTGGCGCGTAGGAATCCGCCGAATAGCAGTGTATAGCAAACGGGTCAAAGGTATCCTAACCTAACTTTACCAAACGTAACGCAACCGAACGTAACCAAACTCAACCTAACGCGCCTAGAACGCTTTGCTATTGCAATTGCTGGACTCCCCATTGCTAAGCAGTGCATATTAGATGAGAGTAGAGCGCAGAAGCTCATAGAGTGGCAGTTTACAGCCCAAAAGTCAAAGATTTCTTAACCTAACCTAAAGAAGCCTAACCTAACCAAAGGAAACTTAACTCATCCTAACGGGACGCAGCCACAATTTCTTGCCTCCCCGGAGCAAAGCAGAAAATATTAGATCACACTACAGCGTAAAAATCCACCGAAAAGCTGTGTATAGCATAAAAGTCAAAGCCATCCTAACAAAATAGTACATAACCTAATCTAACCAAACGTTGAATAACTGTAGCTATCCAGCCGAGATCTGTATTGCTGGCCTCCCCAGAGTAAGGCAGAACGTGCGAGAGCAG
>NW_016971933.1:0-244 GCF_001483705.2 Eufriesea mexicana
TTTCCAGTCAGATTCTATAGCATTGCAATGGATATAGCATGCCAATAGAATCTTTTCTCCTTACTTATGCTATAAAATAAGTTCACCACGATATTAGTCGAAAATGTCAATAAAATTGATTTTTCCAGGAAGATTCTATCGCATTGCAATGCCTACAGCACGCCAATAAATTCTTTACACCTTACTAATGCAAGGAAGTTAGCTCACCATGGTATTAGTGGAGAATGTTAATAAATTCGAATTT
>NW_016971933.1:9446-10056 GCF_001483705.2 Eufriesea mexicana
GTGGCTATAGCACGCCAATTGCATCATTCATCCTTATTTCTGAAAGAAAGTTGGCTCACCACGATATTAGTCGAAAATGTCAATAAAATTGAATTTTCCAGGAAGATTCTATTGCATTGTAATCCCTATTGCACGCCAATAGAATCCTTCCTCCTGAATTATGCGAGAAAGTTAACTCACCGCGATATTAGTGGAAAAGGACTATAAAATTGAACTTTGCAGCCAGATTCTATTGCATTGCAAAGTCTATAGCACGTCAATGGAATATTTCCTCCTTATTTATGCAAGAAAGGTTGCTCACAACGATATCAGTCGAAAATGTCAGTGAAATTGAGTTTTCCAGCAAGATTCCAGAGCATTGCAATGGCCATTGTACGCCAATAGAATCTTTCCTCCTTAATTATGCGAGAAAGTTAACTCACCACGATATTAGTCGAAACTGTCAATAAAATTGAACTTTCCAGCCAGATTCTATGGCATTGCGACGGCTACAGTACAATAATTGTATCTTTCCTCCTTGTTTATGCAAGAAAGTTAGCTCACCACAAAATTAGTGGGAAATGTCAATGAAATTGATTTTTCCAGTCAGATTCCATAGCATTACAATGGC
>NW_016971934.1:0-349 GCF_001483705.2 Eufriesea mexicana
TCCAATGGCAAGAACAGCCATCTACTTGCCAGGGAATAGGTCTATTCAAAATCTATAATCTGCTATAGCTTGATGATTAGATCGCCTAACGCATTCAATACAATGGCAAGTACTGCCATCTACTTGCCTGGGAACAGGTCTATTCAATATTTATAATCTGTTATATCTTGGTGAATAGATCGCCTAACGCCTTCAATCCAATGGCAAGTACAGCCACCTACTTTCCAGAAAACTGGTCCGCTCAAAATCTATAACCTGCCATAGCTTGGTGAATAGATCGCCTAACTCCTTCAATCCAATGGCAAGTACAGCCATCTACTTGCCAGAGAATTGGTCTATTCAAAATCTA
>NW_016971934.1:399-644 GCF_001483705.2 Eufriesea mexicana
CAGCCATCTACTTGCCAGAGAATAGGTCTATTCACAATCTACAACCTGTTATAGCTTGGTGAATAGATCGCCTAACGCATTCAATCCAATTACAAGTACAGCCATCTGCATGCCAGAGAATAGGCCTATTCAAAATCTATAACCTGGCATAGCTTTGTGAATAGATCGCCTAACGCCTTCTGTCCTATGGCAAGTACAGCCATCTACTTGCCAGAGAATAGGTCTATTCAAAATCTATAATGTGT
>NW_016971935.1:0-1314 GCF_001483705.2 Eufriesea mexicana
GAAAATGTCAATAAAATTGAATTTTCCTGTCAAATACTATAGCATTTGAACGGCTATAGCATGTCTATAGTATCCTTCCTCCTTATTAGCGCAAGAAAATTGTCTCACCTCGATATAAGTTGAAATTGTCAATGAAATTGAATTTTCCAGTCAGATTTTATAGCATCGCAATGGCTCCAGCATGCCAATAGTATCTTTCCTCCTTATTAACGCAAGAAAATTAGCTCACCACGATATAAGAAGAAATTGTCAATAAAATTGTATTTTCCTGTCAAATACTATAGCATTTGAACGGCTATAGCATGTCTATAGTATCCTTCCTCCTTATTAGCGCAAGAAAATTGTCTCACCTCGATATAAGTTGAAATTGTCAATGAAATTGAATTTTCCAGTCAGATTTTATAGCATCGCAATGGCTCCAGCATGCCAATAGTATCTTTCCTCCTTATTAACGCAAGAAAATTAGCTCACCACGATATAAGTAGAAATTGTCAATAAAATTGTATTTTCCAGTCAGATTCTATAGAATTACAATGGCTATAGCATGGCAATACAGTCTCTCCTCCTTATTTAAGCAAGAAAATTAGCTCACCACTATAATAGTTGAAAATGTCAATAGAATTGAATTTTCCAGTCACATTCTACAGCATTGCAATGGCTATAGCTTGCCAATGCAATCTTTCCTCCTTACTTATGCAAGAAAATTAGCTCACCACGATATCAGTCGAAAATTTCAATAAAATGGTATTTTCAGGAGAGATTCTATAGAATTGCAATGGCTATAGCATGCCAATAGAACCATTCCTCCTTATTTAAGGATGGAAATTATCTCACCACGATATTAGTTGAGAATGTCAACAAAATTGAATTTTCCAGTCACATTGTATAGCATTGCAATGGCTATAGCATGCCAATAGAATCTTTCCTCCTTATTTATGGAAGAAAATTAACTCACCACTATATTATATGAAAGTGTCAACAAAATTGAATTTTCCAGTCAGATTTTATAGCATTGCAGTGGCTATAGCATACCAATTGTATCTTTCCTCCTTATTCATGCAAGCAAATTAATTCACCATGATATTGGAGATATCAATAAAACTGAATTTTCCAGTCAGATTCTATAGAATTTCAATGGCTATAGCATGCGAATACAGCCTCTGTTCCTTATTTATAGGAGAAAAATAGCTCACCACGATATTAGTCGAGAATGTCAATAAAATCGAATTTTCCGGTCAGATTTTATAGCATGCAATGGCTCCGGCATGCCAATAGAATCTATCCTCCTTATTTATTGAAGAAAACTAGCTCACC
>NW_016971936.1:0-665 GCF_001483705.2 Eufriesea mexicana
GCCATCTACTTGCCAGACAATAGGTATATTGAAAATCTATAATCTGTTATAGCCTGGTGAATGAATCGCATAGCGCCTTCAATCCAGTGGCATGTACATCCACCTAGTTGCCAGCGAATTGGTCTATTCAGAACCTATAACCTGTTATAGCTTGGTGAATAGTTCGACCATCGCCATCAATCCAATGGCAAGTGCAGCCATCAACTTGCCAAAGAATATGTCTATTCAAAATCTATAATCTGTTATAGCTTGGTGAATAGAACGCCTAGCGCCTTCAATCCAATGGCAAGTACAGCCATCTACTTGCCTAAGAATATGTCTATTCAAAATCTATAATCTGTTATAGCTTGGTGAATAGAACGCCTAGCGCCTTCAATCCAATGGCAAGTACAGCCATCTACTTGCCTAAGAATATGTCTATTCAAAATCTATAATCTGTTATAGCTTGGTGAATAGAACGCCTAGCGCCTTCAATCCAATGGCAAGTACAGCCATCTACTTGCCAGAGAATAGGTCTACTCAAAATCTATAAGCTGTTATAGCTTGGTGAATAGATCGCTTATCGCCTTCTATCCCATGGCAAGTACAGCCATCTACTTGCCTAAGAATATGTCTATTCAAAATCTGTAATCTGTTGTAGCTTGGAGAATAGGTTGCCTAACGCC
>NW_016971937.1:0-328 GCF_001483705.2 Eufriesea mexicana
CCGACCTGGAATGGCCCGACCTGACCCGACCTGAACGGAACTGACCCGTCATGTCCTGACCCGACCTGACCCGAACTGACCTGGCCTGTTCTGACCTGACTTGCCCTGATCTGACCTGACATGGCCTGGCCTGATCTGACCTAACCTAACCTAACCTAACCTAACATAACGTTTCAAAAGCTATCCTAACCAAACCTACCGAAGCTATAGCAAACCTAACATAAGAAAACCCAGCCTGCCCAATATTTACCTAACCTAACATAATCGAATCTAACACAACCTAACCTAACCTAACCTAACCTCACCTAACTTAACTAAACCTAGCCTA
>NW_016971938.1:0-636 GCF_001483705.2 Eufriesea mexicana
ATCATAGAGAGTCCATTATTGCTGGCATCCACAGCGTCAAGCAGAATGTACTAGAGCACGATAGAGCGCAGAAATCCACCGAATAACAGTGCATAGCTCGAAAGTCAAAGCTATCCTAACCAAATATAGCCTAACCTGCCCTAACCTATATTAACATACCCCAAACTATCGTGCCACGGCCACTGTTGCTCGCATCCCAAGAGTTGAGCAGAATATAGCAGAGCAATGTAGAGCGCAGAAATCCGCTGAACATCAGTTTAAAGCTCAAAAGTCAGAGGGAACCGAACCGAGCCTACCCAATCTAACGCAATGAAGCGTAACGTAACTCAATTTTACGAGCCGAGACCTCTATTGATGGCAACCCCAGAGCCAAGCAGCACATATTAGAGCGCATTAGTGCGCAGAATTCCAACGAAAAGTGTTGAATGGCATAAAAGTCTGAGCTACTCTATTATAACTTAATCAAGTTTGTCATATGCAAACGTAGCAAAACTGAGCCTAACGCGGCTGTTCCACTATTGCTGGCTTCACGAGAGCCACGCAGATAATAATGGAACGCAGTGGTGAGCAGGGATCGGAGGATAGCAGCTTAAAGCAGAGTTGTTTAGACTATCCTATCCTAACCTCCACAAATTT
>NW_016971939.1:0-254 GCF_001483705.2 Eufriesea mexicana
CAATCCAATTGCAAGTACAGCCGTCTACTTGCCAGAAAATAGGTCTATTCAAAATCTGTAACCAGTTATAGCTTCGTGAATAGTTCTCTTAACGCCTTCAACACAATGGCAAGTACAGCCATCTACTTGCCAGAGAATAGTTCTGTTCAAAATCTATAATCTATTATAGCTTGGTTAAGAGGTTGCCTTACGTCTTCAACCAATGGCGAGTAGGGCCATCTGCTTGCCAGAGAATTGGTCTATCCAAAATCTTT
>NW_016971939.1:316-517 GCF_001483705.2 Eufriesea mexicana
TACTTGCCAGAGAATAGGTCTATTCAAAATCTATAATCTGTTATAGCTTGGTGAATAGATCGCCTAACGCCTTCAATCCAATGGCAAGTACAGTCATCCTCTTGCCAGAGAAGAGGTCTATTGAAAATCTATTATCTATTATAGCTTGGTTAAGAGGTTGCATAACGTCTTCAACCAATGACAAGTACAGCTATCTACTGG
>NW_016971940.1:0-1433 GCF_001483705.2 Eufriesea mexicana
GGAGGAAAGATTCCATTGGAGTGCTATATCCATTGCAATGCTGTAGCATCTGGCTGAAAAATTGAAGTTTATTGTCATTTTCGACTAATATCGAGGTGAGCTAACTTTATTGCATAAACAAGGAGGAAAGATTCTATTGCCGTGATATAGTCATAGCAATGCTGTAGAATCGGACTCGAAAATACAATCTTATTGACATTTTCGACAAATATCGTGTTGAGCTACCTTTGTTGCATAAATAAGGAGGAAAGATTCTATTGGCGGGCTATGGAAATTGCAACACCGTAGAATCTGGCTGGAAAACTCCATTTTATTGACATTTTCGACTAATATCGTTGTGAGCTGACTTCCTTGCAATAAATAAGGAGGAAAGATTCTATTGCCGTGCTATAGCCATTATAATGCTAGAGAATTTGGCTGCAAAAATCAATGTTATTGACATTTTCGAATAATATCGTGGTGAGCTAACTTTCGTCCATAAATAAGGTGGGAAGATTCTATTGCCGTGCTATAGCCATTATAATGCTAGAGAATTTGGCTGCAAAAATCAATGTTATTGACATTTTCGATTAATATCGTGGTGAGATCACTTCATTGCGTAAATAAGGGGGAACGATTCTATTGGCGAGCTATAGGCATTACATTGCTGTACAATCTGGCTGGAAAATTCAATTTTATTGACATTTTCGAATAATATCGTGGTGAGATCACTTCATTGCGTAAATAAGGGGGAACGATTCTATTGGCGAGCTATAGGCATTACATTGCTGTAGAATCTGTCTGGAAAATTCAATTTTATGTCATTTTCGAATATTATCGTGGGGAGTGATCTTTCTTGCATAAATCAGGAGCAAAGGTTCTATTGGAGTGTTATAGCCATTACATTGCTGTAGAATCTGTCTGGAAAATTCAATTTTATGTCATTTTCGAATATTATCGTGGGGAGTGATCTTTCTTGCATAAATATTGAGGAAAGATTCTATTGGCGTGCTATAGCCATTGCAATGCTAGAGAATTTGGCTGGAAAATTCAATTTTAAAGACATTTTCGACACAAATCGTGTTGATCAATCATTCTTGCATATATAAGAAGGAAAGATTCTATTGGCGTGCTATAGCCATAGCAATGCAGTAGAATCTGAATGGAAAATTCAATTGAATTGATATTTCCCTCTAATATAGTGGCGTGCTGACTTTCTTGCATAAATAAGCTGGAAAGATTCTATTGGCGTGCTATAGCCATAGCAATGCATAGCAATGCTATAGAATCTGGATGGAAAATTCAATTTTATTGAGAATTTCGACTCATATCGTGGTGAGCTAACTTTATTGCATAAACAAGGAGGAAAGATTCTATTGCCGTGATATAGTCATTGCAATGCTATGGAATCTGGCTGGAAAACTCAATTTATCGACATTTTCGGGAAATATCGT
>NW_016971941.1:0-1129 GCF_001483705.2 Eufriesea mexicana
TTCTGCGCTCTACTGTGCTTAACTATGTTCTGCTTGGCTCTGGGGAGGCCAGTAATAGTGGCCCCGTCATGTTAGGTTGAGTTATGCTCCATTCGGTCAGGCTACGCTTGCCTAGGTTTGATTGGGATAGCTTTGACTTTTGTGCTATACACTGGTCTTCGGTGGATTCCTACGCTCTATATTGCACTGCTATACTCCGCTCCACATTCGGGATGGGAGAAATGGTGCTCGGTGCACGTTAGGTTGAGTTATGTTACGTTTGGTTGGTTTAGGTTAGACTAAGTTTGGTTAGGGTAGCTTTGGCTTTCGTGCTATAGACCGTTTCCCGGTGGATGCCTTCCCTCCTCTGTGCTGTACACTAATCTGCAAGAACCTGGGGAGCCAGAAACACTGGCCGTGGCATGTTAGTCTGTGTTAGGCTACGTTCTGTAAGTTTATGTTAGCTTGGGTGAGAATTTGTTTTTTTTGGAGTACAGAGCGATTCTACGCATTTCTGCACCCTACTCTCCTCTAATATGTTCTGCATGGCCCTGGGGAAGCCAACAGTAGTGGTGGCAGCGGGTCAGGTTGAGATATATTACGTTTGGTTCGTTAGGATTTGGTAAGGCCTGGACAGGATAGCTCTCACTTTTGTGCTACAAGGAGTTATTCGGTGGATCTCTACGCTCTACTGTGCTCTACCATACTCTGCTCGTATCTGGGGGACCAGCAATAGTGGTCTACGCACGTTTGGTTATGTTATGTTACGTTTGGCTAGGTTACGTGTGGTTAGGCTCGGATGGGATGGCTTTGACTTTTGAGCTGTACGCTGCTATTCGGACTATTTCAGCGTTCTACATTGCTCTGATATACTCTGCTTATTTCTCGTGAGGCGAGCAATAGCGGTCGTGGCGCGTCAGCTTGGGTTACTATACGACCGCTTATGCTGCGTTTGGTTAGGCTAGGAGAGGATAGCTTCGATTTTTGTGCAGTACACTGCTACTCGGTGGATTTCTGCGAACTACTCTGCTGTATTGTGCTATGCATGTCATTGGGGAGGTCAGCAATAGAGGTCGCGGCACGTTAAGTTGGGATAAGGTTCGTTTGGATACGTTACGTTTGCCTTGGATGGGTTTGGGTGGCTTCGATT
>NW_016971942.1:0-570 GCF_001483705.2 Eufriesea mexicana
AATCATACATTCATTCATACATACACCCATACATTCATCCTTAGATACATGCACACATACATCTATTGATATATCCATACATACATCCGTACATACATACATACATACATACATGCAAGAGTCCATCCATCCATCCATACATCCATACATACACCAATACATACATCCATCCATCCTTACATCCATACATAGATACATCCGTACATCCACACATCCGTACATGCATACATTCGTACATCAATACATCCTTACATCCATACAACCATACATCCATACATTCATACATACATACATCCATTCATCCATACATCCATATATCCATCCATCCATCCATCCGCATATCCGTCCAACCATACATCCATACGTTCATACATCCATACATCCATAAAACCATACATCTATACATCCATCCATCAGTACATACAACCTTCCGCACATCCATCCATCCATTCATCCACCCATCCATACTTCCATCGATCCATACATCCATACAACTAACCTTCCATCCATCCATCCATTCATCCACACATATATCAATACATACTTCCACACATCCATCCATCCATACAT
>NW_016971943.1:0-553 GCF_001483705.2 Eufriesea mexicana
AACCGCACTATGCGTTGATTATTCTAAAATTGCAGTAAAATTTGCGTTATCAATGAAGAATTTGGTCCGACGTCCAAAGTGCTATGATTATCACTGTAGTCAGTACTCCTTCGTCAAATCTAAATATCTCTAACCATATCCGTACAATGCATAGATTATTCTAGAAATGTCGATAAACTTACATTATCTGTGAACAAATATGCGCAGCGGCTAATGTAATGTGGCGATGGACGTACTGAGTACTGTTTCATCAATTGCTATTGTCTCGAGAGGTAATGCGCCAGTCCATTGTCATTCTAGAATTGCAATTGTATTAAATCGTCACTGAATCGTTTAATCCAACGGCTGCAGCGCTCTATTGGTGGATGAGCCATCTACCATACAGGGAATTTTAAATGTCTCTAGCCATATCTGGTGTATACGTTGGTTATCCTAGGACTACAGTTGAATCTAGTTGACATATTAATTCAACGGCGGCAGTACTGTGATGATGGCCTTACATTGCGCTGAGCCGCCAGTTATAAATATCTCGAGATATTACGGCCTTGTCTTT
>NW_016971944.1:0-998 GCF_001483705.2 Eufriesea mexicana
TTTCTCCCATTGGTTATTCTAGAATGGCTGTGGAATAAAGGACATCAGTGGGCAAATTAATACAACGGCTAGAGTACCGTGATGGTTGCTCTACTCTATACTGTGTTGTCAATTACAAATATGTCGAGGCCTAGCAGAACTGTATTTTTCACTCTAGAACTGCTATCCAGTATTAGTCATCAGTCAACACATTAATCATACGGGAACAGTGCCGTGCTGGTAGATACAATAGGTACCGTATTGTCATTTGTATATATCACTAGATATAACCTTCGTATACATATATTATTCTAGAACTGCTTTACAATTCACGTCATGTGTGAGCAAGGTAATCAAATGAATACAGTTCTGTGATAATGGATGTAATCTGTTCAGTGCTCTCAAATGTTAATACCTCGGTGGATAATGGATCTCCAATTTGTCATCCAGCATTTGCTATAATACAGACATCATTACTGAACAGAATAATACGGCGGCGTCAGTTATCTGCTAGTGGATGTACAAGGTACCGCTATATCAGTTGGATATACCACAAGCCATAACTGTAATATGCATCGATCATTATAGAATGACTGTGGAACACAAATCATCAATGAACAATTTCTTTGAACGGCTACAGCAATGTGATGACGGCTACACTCAGTGCTGTGTTTTCAATTGTTAATACCATCAGGAAATGTGGAGATGCATTTTGTCATTCTATAGTTTCTGTAATATGTAAATCATAATTGAACAGACTAATCCAACGGCAACAGTTGTATCTTGGTGTATGAAATACTTACCGCACTCTCAATTGTGAATGTCTCTAGTCACAGCCATGCAATGCATTGATTGTCCTTGAAATACTTTGTAGTCTATGTGGTCAGCGAACAAGTTGTAGCAGAACTGCGGCGATGGCTGCACTCGGTACCCTGTTGCCAATTTTTCATATCTAGTGGGACAACGGATCTGTCCTTCTTCATTATAGATTTGCTGTAGATTCTAAATGGACACTCAAC
>NW_016971945.1:0-462 GCF_001483705.2 Eufriesea mexicana
ACATATGTTCATCCATACCTCAATCCATCCATGCATCCATCCATCCATCCAACCATTCAGACATACATACATCCATCCACACGTCCACATTTACATACATCCATCCATCCATACATCCACCCATCCTTAAATCCATTCATCCACCCATCCATAAATCCATCCAACCATAGACCCAGCCATCCATACATCCGTCCATCCGCACATCCATCCATCCATACGTCCACCCTTCGATACATTCATCCATCCACACATCCACCCACACATACGTCCATCGGTCCATACACATATCCACCCATACATCCATCCACCAATCCATCCATCCATCTTTCATGTATACATACATCAATACATCCATCCATCCGTCCATAAATCCATACACCCGTACATCCACAAATTCGAACGTCCATACGTCCATACATCCATACATCCATACATTCATACATCCATACATCCATCCATCCA
>NW_016971946.1:0-1030 GCF_001483705.2 Eufriesea mexicana
GTCAGTGGCTGTGAAATCGTGCTGCGCAATTGACTTCTTTGGATTCTATCTTCGAAATTAGGCCCTTGTATTCAAATTTTTTCGTCTATCAGTGTAGAGTCGAATTTTCTCTAACGGGATTGATTACTCTTTTTTGGTTTCGAGGTTGCGTTTTCCCAAAATAGTGCAGAATGTCTCAGTGACTGTCAGATCGTGCTGCGCATTGACTTCTTTAGCTTCTTTTTTTGAAATTAGGTCTTTCGATTAGGTTTCTTCTATATAACAGTGTAAAGGAGTCTTTTCTGTAACGGAATTGGATATTTTTTTGTAGTTTCGTGCGTGCGTTTTTCAAAAATAGTGCCAAATGTGTCAGTGGCTGTGAAATCATCCTGCGCTATTGACTTTTTTCGCTTCTTTTTCCGAAATTAGGCTTTTGAATTAGGTTTTTGTGCATAACGGTGAAGAGTAGGTTCTAGAGAATTTTCTATTGAAATAAACAGGCACGTGCAACAGTAAAAAAGTATTGGATTCATGGAATATCATCAGAGTGGAGCTATAAAGGGCCAATAATTATATTTTATAGCGATAAGAAGTTGAAGCAGGAATACAAGTATGTATGGTATGATATTTGTATTGTATTTTAGGTCGGCTATCTGAATGACATACAAGATAAAGTTTGAGGAAATGAAGATGGCTGAAGGAAATAAGAGAGACTGTATTTGTATCAAGATAGAAAGATGTGTGGCATCGATATGCAATTATGAGGATCATTGGAAAGATGGAGAATGGACATTTGGTAAGTGTTATAAATTCTAAGGATAAATTGAATATAGAGTGTAAATACTGCATTAATGCACAAATGTGTAGAAATATCTATAGAAATTTGGAAACTATAAAAGCAGCTGGAATAATTTAGATGTGGCACATGGAATTAATTGTGCCAATAAAGCTAACATTAAAAGGAGGGATAATATGTACGTTTTACCTGCTGATGATTATTTAAGAAAAGAATCATTTGGTTGACTGATTTGTAAGTGACTAAAGATTTAAT
>NW_016971947.1:0-2311 GCF_001483705.2 Eufriesea mexicana
GATTTCTGTGCTCTACTGCCCTCTAATAATCTCTGCTCGAACCTGGGGAGGCCAGTAATTTTGTTTCCGGCACGTTAGTTTGATTTAGGCTACGTTTGGTTACGTTGCATTTAGTTGGGTAGCAGGGTATAGCATTGACTTTTGTGCTATATGCAGCTGTTCGGTGAACTTCTACGCTATACTCTGCTCTAGTATGTCCTGCCTAGTTTTGGGAAAGGCAGGAGAAGTGGTCTTGGCGCGATATGCTGAGTTAAGCAACTTTTGTTTGGGTAAGGATATGCAAGGCTTGGTTGGGCTATCTTCGACTTTTGTGCTTTACACTGCAATGCGTTGCGTTTCTGCTCTCTGCTGTGTTCTGGTATATTCCTTATGACTCTGCGCAGGCCAGGAGTGGTGGTCTTGGCACGGTAGGTTGAGCTATGCCACGTTCGGTTATGTAACGTATGATGTGGTTAGAATGGGATAGTTCAGGCTTTTGTGCTATACAATGATGTCCACCGATTTTTGCGCCCTACTCCGCACCAATATCTTCTGCTTGCCTCTGGGGAAGGCAGCAATGGTGGTCTCGGCGCGTTAGGTTTAGTTACGCTACGTTTGCATATGACAAGTTTGGTTACGTTCAGACAGGGCAGCTTAGACATTTGTCCCATTCATTGCTATTCGGTGTATTTCTACGCCCTACCATGCTCTAATATGCTCTGCTTCGCTCCTGGGTTGCCAGTAATAGTCGTCTCTGCCCGTTAGGTTAAATTATGTTATCCTTCGCTAGGGTAGATTAGGAAGGCTTGGTCACTATTTCTTTGACCTTTTGCTTTACACTGCTATTCGGCGGATTCCTGCGCTCTACATTGCTCTACTATGCACTGCACGGCTCTCCAGGGGCGAGCAATAGTGTTCGGGGAAAGTTATTTTGCGTATGGTTATGCTTGGTCAGGCTAGGTTGCGATAAGTTTGAACAGTAGAGCCTTGACTATCGTGCTGTACACTGCTATTCGAAGGATTTCTGCACTCGACCCTTCTCTACTATATTCTGCTTGGCTATGGAGAGGCCAGCAACAGCTGCGGCAATTTGTGTTGAGTTAGGCTACGTTTGAGTACTTTACGTTACGTTACCTTTGGCTAGGGTGGCTTCAACTTTCGTGCAATATACTACTATCCAGCGGGTTCCTGTGACCTACTGTGATCTACTGAATTCTGCTTGACTCTGCGGAGAGCGGCAGCAGCGGTGGCGGCGCGCTCCGTTGAGTTACGCTACGTTTGGTTAGGTTACGTTAGGTCAGGTTATGTCAGGATGGAGTTCTGCCGTGCGGTCGTTAGGATGGGGGCGAGGAGCACCACACCCGGACCGGACTGCATCCCAGGCCGAGCCTTTGCACTAGCTCTGAAAGAGTGGGGTGACCGTTTGCGACGGCTGTTCGACAGCTGCCTCAGGACCGGTCGCTTCCCGGCATGTTGGAAGAGAGCGAGGGTCTTGCTGATCCCGTAACTAGGGAAGCCGCCGAACTCTCCGAAGGCATGTCGGCCGATATGCCTGCTCGACGAGGCGGGCAAACTCTTCGAGCGCGCTCTAGCTGCCCGCCTCCGAGAGCATTTAACGGGCGTGAGACCCGATCTCAGTGTCAGCCAGTTCGGATTCCGGCATGGTCGGTCGACGATCGACGCGATCAAGCGCGTTCTTACCCTGTCGGAGGCTGTCGTCGACCGTGGCGGAGTGGTGCTGGCGGTCGGTGTGGATATCGCCAACGCCATCAACACCCTGCCCTGGGCCGACAACCGGTGTGCCCTGTTGTACCACAGGGTTCCCCAATACATGATGGCGGTGATCGTCGGCTATTTGGCGGAGCGCTCGATCGAGTCTCCCGGACGATACTCGACCGTCGTGCGGGCGATGAACTGCGGGGATCCACAGGGATCGGTACTCGGGCCGATCCTCTGGGACCTCGCGTACGACGCCGTGTTGCGCACTCTCATCCCCCGCGGCCTGAGCCTGACGTGTTACGCGGACGACACGCTGGTGATGGCTGCCGGGCGCGCTGAAAGCGGCGTGGCCCTCGTCGCGAATATCATCCAGCGTCTAGGGCTGTGTATCTCCGCCGAGAAGACCGAGGCAATGTGGTTTTGCCATCGGCACCATGGGAAGCCGCCCAAGTCACTGATGCGCGTGGGGAACGTCGTGGTCGAGGTGCGGGACCGGATGAAATACCTCGGTCTCCTCCTCGATAGCAACTGGAAATTCGACGAACACTTTCTCGCGCTGGAACCACATCTGGAAGGCATGGCGGGGGCGCTCTGTCGCCTGCTACCCAACCTG
>NW_016971947.1:5023-5252 GCF_001483705.2 Eufriesea mexicana
ATGGCGGGGGCGCTCTGTCGCCTGCTACCCAACCTGGGAGGGCCAGACGGGAGGGTGCGCCGCCTCTACACTGGAGTCGTTTGCTCGGTGGCACTTTACGGGGCTCCGATCTGGGCGATCGACCTGGTCGCCAGTCGGCGCCGTCTGGCGATTCTCCGGCGAGTCTCTCGCGGGATGGCGATCAGGGTCGTGCGCGGTTACCGCACGATATCCCACGAGGCGGCGATGG
>NW_016971948.1:0-1009 GCF_001483705.2 Eufriesea mexicana
ATAGCCATTGCAATGCTCTAGTATCTGGCAGAAAAATCCAATTTTATTGACATTTTCGGCTAATATCGCTGTGAGTTAACTTTCTTGCATAAATAAGGAGGAAAGGTTCTATTGGCGTGCTGTAGGCATTTCAAAGCTATAGAATCTTCCTGGAAAATTCAATTTCATAGATTTTTTCGACTGATATCGTGGTGAGCTAACTTCCATGCGTAAGTAATGAGGAAAGATTCCATTGGCGTTCTATTGCCATTGCAACGCTATAGAATCTGTATGGCAAATTCAATTTTATAGATTTTTTCGACTGATATCGTGGTGAGCTAACTTCCTTGCGTAAGTAAGGAGGAAAGATTCTATTGGCGTTCTATTGAAATTGCAACGCTATAGAATCTGTATGGCAAATTCAATTTTATTGACATTTTCGACTAATATCGTGGTGAGCTAACTTCCTTGCGAAAGTAAGGAGGAAAGATGCTTTTTGAGCGCTATAGCCTTTGCAATGATATAGAATGTGGTCGGAAAATTCAAATTTATTGACATTTTCGACTAATATCATGGTGAGCTAACTTCCTTGAGTAAGTAAGAAGGAAAGATGCTTTTTGAGTGCTATAGCCATTGCAATGATTTAGATTGTGGCTGGAAAATCCAATTTTATTGACATTTTCGACTAATATCGTGGTGAGCGAACTTCCTTTCGTAAGTAAGGACGAAACTTTCTGTTGGCGTGCTGTAGTCATTGCAAAGCTATAGTGTCTAGCTGGAAAATCCAATTTTATTGTCATTTTCGGCTAATATCGCTGTGAGTTAACTTTCTTGCATATATAAGGAGGAAAGGTTCTATTGGCGTGCTATAGGCATTGCAAAGCTATAGAAACATCCTGGAAAATTCAATTTTATTGACATTTTCGATTGATATCCTGGTGAGATAGCTTCCTTGCGTATGTAAGGGGGAAAGATACTTTTTGAGTGCTTTAGCCATTGCAATGACATAGAATGTGGCTGGAAAATACAA
>NW_016971949.1:0-537 GCF_001483705.2 Eufriesea mexicana
TTAGAGCACAGTAGAACGCAGATATCCGCCGAATAGCTGTTTACAACACAAAAGTCAAAGTCACAATTGCTGACTTCCCCGGGGTCAAGCAGAATATACCAGAGCAGGGTAGAGCGCAGACATCCGCCGCATTGAGTTGTGAAGCAGGGAAGTAGAACATATCCTATCCTAACCTGTACAAACCGTACGCAACCAAACATGACTCATCCCAAACTGACGCGCCTAGCCCACTATTCCTGGCTTCCCCATCGCCCAGCAGGGCATACTAGAGGAGAGAAGAACGCAGGGGCTCATAGAACGGCAGTGCATGCGAAATGCAAGGACATCCCAACCTTAACCAAACAAACCTAACCTATCCAAGTGTAACATAGCCAAACCTATCATAACTCAAAGTAACATGTCGCGACCACTAATGCTGGGCTCCCCAGGTGGGGCAGGGACTAGTACAGCACAGTTGAGCACGGAACCCCGCCAAACAGCAGCTTATATCAGAAAGGTCAAAGCTATACTAACGTAACGCAACGTAACCTAACGTTA
>NW_016971950.1:0-1159 GCF_001483705.2 Eufriesea mexicana
TGGGTGGCTTTGACTTTTCTGACGTACACTGCGATTCTATGAATTTCTGCGTTCTACACTACATTAATGCGTTCCGCTTGGCTCTTGACAGCCCAGCAATAGTGCTTTGGGGCACGTTAGTTTGAGTCATGTTACGCTTGGTTATGCTGCGATTGGATAGGTGAGGAGTGGATATTTTCGACTTTAGTGCTATATTCTGCTATAAGGTGGTTTTCTGCGCCCTACAGAGCTATAGTATCTTCGACTTGGCTCTGGGAAGGCCAGCAATAGTGGTCTCGGCACGTTATATTGAGTCAGGTGACGTTCGGTTCTGTTGGGATGGGCAAAGATTGGCCGGAGTAGCTTAATCTTTTCTGCTGTACACTGTTTTTCGGAGGATTTCTCTGCTCTACTGAACTCTATTATGTCCTGCTTAGCACTGGGGAGCTCAGCAATAGCGCTCTCGGCACGTTAGCTTGAGTTAGGATATGCTCGGGTATGTTCCAATGGTTTGGGTTATGCTTAGGTGGTATTGATTTTTCTGATATGCACAGCGATCCTATGGATTTTTGCGTTCCACTCTCCACTAATATGTTCCGCTTGGTTCCGTCGAGGCCAGCAGTAGTGGGCGCTGCATGTTAGTAGGAGTTTGGTTACGTTCGGTTATTTTTGGGTTGGTTAGATTTGGAGTGTGTAGCCTTGACTTTAGTGCTGTAGTCTGATATTAGGTGCATTTTCTGCACCCTACACTGCTGTAAAATTTTCAGCTTGGCTCTGGGAAGGCCAGCAAAAGAGGCTTAGCCACGTTACCTTGAGTCAGGTCACGTTCGGTTAGGTTGGGTTCCCCTAGGTGTGGTAAGGATAGCTTTATCTTTTGTGCTGCACACTGCCGTTAGGTGGATTCCTGCGCCCCGCAGTGCTCTAGTATGACCTGCTTGGCTCTGGGGAGGGCTGGAATTGGGGTCACGGGAAGTTAGGTCGAGTTACCCTATGTTTGGCTATGTTCTGCTCGTGTGGGATGGGCATGGGTTGCGTTGAATCTTCCGATATGCACTGAGATTCTATGGATTTCGGCGTTCTGCTATCCACTACTGCATTCTTCTTGAACCTGTGGAGGCCAGTAGAACTGGTCGCGGTGCGCTTGGTTGAATTTGGTTACGTTTGGTTATGTTACGATTGG
>NW_016971951.1:0-1320 GCF_001483705.2 Eufriesea mexicana
GAGGGCAGTAATTGAGATCTCGGCACGTTAGATTGAGTTAGGCTGCATTTGGTTACGTTTTGTAAGTCTGGGTTAGGCCCGGACAGCTCTGACTTAAGTGGTGTACACGGCCTTCGGTGCATTTTTGCGCTCTACTGTGCTCTAGCATATTCTACTTGTCTCTGGGGAGGCTAGCGATGATGGTCTCGGAACGTAAGGTTAATTTAGGCTGCGTTTTGTTACATTACGCTTGGATAGGTTAGGAGATAGTAGCTTCTAATTTTGTGCTATACACTGCTATTCGGTGGATCACTGCCCTCTAAATTGCTCTACTATGATCTACTAGACCCTGGGGTGGCCAGAAATAGTGGTCGCGGCACGTTACGTTCTGCTTGGCTACGACACGTTTGATTACGGTGGTTTGGGTTAGGTTTGGTTACCTCCGACTATTCTGCTGTACACTGCGATTCTACGGTTTTCAGCGCCATACTCTCGTCTAATATGATATGCTTGGCTCTGTGGACGTCAGCAATATTGGTGGTGGCAAGTTAGGTTAAGTTTGATTACGTTTGAGATTGCACGATTCGTTAGATTACGAAATGTTACCTATGCCTTTTGCGCTATAAACTGCTATTCGGTGGATTTCTGAGCTCTAGTGTGCTAAAATATTTTCTACTCGGCTCTGGCGAGGACAGCAGTAGTGGCCTCGGCGCGATAGATTTACATAAATAACGTTTGGTTATGTTACCTTTGGTTAAGTTAGGATGGGATATGTGTGACTTTTTTGCTATACACGGCAGTTCGGTGGATTTCTGCGCTCTGCGTTGTTCTACTAGCCACTGATCGTCTATGGTGAGACCAGCAGTATCGGTCGCGGCACGATTGGTTGCGATTGGTTACGTCCGGTCAGGTTAGTTTAGATTACGTTTGGTTAGGTTAGGATCGCCTTTTGTGTTATACACTGCTATTCGGAGATTTCTGCGCTCTCCTGATCTCTAATATGTTCTGCTCCTCTCTGGGGAGGCCAGAAATAGAGGTGTCGGCACGTTATGCTCAGTTGTTCTAAGTGTGGTTAGGCTTTGTTGGGTAGCGTTAGGTTAGGATTTCATTCAATTTTGTGCAATACACTGTTGTTTGCTGGCTTGATGCGCTTTACTGTGATCCAGTGTATTCTGTTTGGATCTGGGGAGGCCGGCGATAGTGTTCTCGGCACGTTTGTTTGTGTTACGTTACGCATTGTTTGGTTAGGTTAGGAAAGGTTAGGCCTGCTCAGCTTTTACTTTTGCGCTATACACTGCATTTCGGTGCATTTCTGCGGTCTACGCTCCTCTAACATGTACT
>NW_016971952.1:0-587 GCF_001483705.2 Eufriesea mexicana
GAGTTAGCTCACCACGATATTAGTCGAAAATAGCAATAAAATTGAATTTTCCAGCCAGATCCTCTCGGAATGCAATGGCTACAGCACGACAAAAGAATCTTTCCTTCTTATTTATGCACGAGTGTTAGCTCACCACGATTTTAGTCGAAAATGTAAATAAAATTGAATTTTCCAGCCAGATACTCCAGCATTGCAATGGCTATAGTAGACCAATAGAATTCTTCCTCCTTACGTATAAAAGGGAGTTAGCTCACCACGATATTAGTCGAAAATATCAATAAAATTGAACTCTCCTGCCTGATTCTATAGCATTGCAATGGCTATAGCACGCGAATAGATTCTTTCCTCCTAAATATGGAAGAAGGTCAGCTCAACTCACCACGATATTAGTCGAAAAGAACAATAAAATTGAATTTTCCAGCCTGTTTCAACAGCACTGCAATAGCTGTAGCACGCCAATAGAATCTGTCCTCTTTATTTATGCAAGAAAGCTATCTCACCACGATATTAGTCGAGGATGACAATAATATTGAATTTTCCAGCATGATTCTATAGCATTGCATTGGCTATAGCACGCCAATAGTATC
>NW_016971953.1:0-1200 GCF_001483705.2 Eufriesea mexicana
GTCGGCTTTGATTAGGTTTGGATAGATTAGACTTTTCTGCTATACACTGCGATTCTATGGATTCCTCCGCTCCACACTATTCTAATGTGTTCTGCTTGGCACAGGGGAAGCCAGCCATAGTGGCTGCATCACGTTAGGTTGAGTTAGGATACTTTTGGTTATATTACGATTCGTTAGGATGGGGCAGGGTTGCTTTGACTGTTGCACTGTACACTGCCATTCGGTGGACTTCTGCGCTCTGTTGTGCTCTGGAATACTCTGCCTGGCTATGCGCTGGCCACAAGAAGTGGTCTTGGCACGTTAGGTTGGATTAGTTTACGTTTGGTTATGTTACGTTTGATTAGGATAGGATATGGTAGGTTTCTCTTCTGGTCTATACATTGCTGTTCGGTGGATCTGCGCTGTACTGCGTTCTGCTATACTCTGCTTGGCCCTGGGTAGTCTGGCCGTAGTGATCGCAGCAAGTTATGCTAAGTTAGGTAACGTTTGGTTGGTTACGTTAGTCTGGGTTATTTTTTCATAGCTCTGACGTATCTGCAGCAAAGTGCTATTATATGGGCTTCCGTGCTCTGCCCACCTCTAATATGTTCTGCATGGCTCTGCGCAGGACAGCAATACTGGTCGCGACAGGTTAGGTTGTGCCGGGCTATGTTTGATCAGGTTAGGTTAGGACCTGTTCGGTTAGGGTATCTTCGACTTTCGTGCTGTAATGCTGCAATGCGTCGGATTTCCTCGCTGTACTGCGCTCTAGTATATTCTGTTATGCTCTGAGGAGGCCAGCAATAATGGTCCGTGCAAGTTGGGTTGAGCTATGTTACGTTTGGTTATATTACGTTCGGACAGGTTAGGATAGGGTAGCTATGACTTGGTTAGGGTAACTTTGACTTTTGTGCTGAATACTCCTATTCGGTAGGATTTTTGCGATCTACGTTGCTCTGCTTTATTCGGCTCGGCTGTCGTGGGGCTCGTGGCGCTGGCGCGTCAGGTTTAGCTACGTTGCGTTCGGTTTGGCTAGGTTCGGTTACCTTTGGTAGGATAGCATTGTCTTTTGCGCTTTACACTGCTGTTCGGTGGATCTCTGCGCTCTACCGCAGTCTCGCAAATAATGCTTGGCTCTTGTGAGACCAGCAGTATTGCAATCGGCACGTTAGCTTGTGCCGGATTACGTTCAGTTAGGTTAGGTTTTGTTAAATTTCGTTA
>NW_016971954.1:0-326 GCF_001483705.2 Eufriesea mexicana
TAAAAATGAATTTTCCAGCAAGATTCTATAGCATTGCAATGCCTATAGCATGCGAACAGAATCCTTCCTCCTGATATATGGAAGAAAGATAGCTCACCACCATTCTAGTCGGAAATGTCAATAAAATTGATTTTTCCATCCAGATTCTTTGACATTCCAATGGCAATAGCACGCCAATAAAATCTTTCCGTCTTATTTACGCAAGAAAGATAGTTAACCACGATATTAGTCGAAAATGTCAGTAAAATTGAATCTGCCAGGCACACTCTATATCATTGCAATGGTTATAGCACGCCAAAAGTATCTTTCCTCCTCATTTATGCAAG
>NW_016971954.1:410-622 GCF_001483705.2 Eufriesea mexicana
TGCACGCAAAAAGGATCTTTCCTCCATACTTGTGCCAGCAAGCTTGCTCCCCACGATATTAGTCGAAAATGTTAATAAAATTGAAATTTCCAGCCCGATTCAGCAGCATTGCAATGGCTATAGCACGCCAAAAGCATCTTTCCTCCATACTTATGCAAGGAAGGTGGCACACCACGATATCAGACGAAAATGTCAATAAAATTCAATTTTCC
>NW_016971955.1:0-253 GCF_001483705.2 Eufriesea mexicana
TGCCGAGACCGCTATTACTGGATTCCCCAGAGACAAGCACAGCATACTCGAGCAGAGTGGTGCGTAGAAATCGACAGAATAGCAGCGCATACGAAGAAAGTCAAACCTAACCCAAACAAACATGACGGAACCAATCGTAACCTAACTCAACCAAGCGGGCCGAGATCACTATTACTGGCCTCACCAGAGCCGAGCAGAGCATAGTGGGTCATCGTAGAGCGTAGAATTCTACCGAGTAGCAGTGTGTATCATA
>NW_016971956.1:0-207 GCF_001483705.2 Eufriesea mexicana
TTGAGCTATCTTCCTTGCATACGTAAGGGGGGAAGATACTTTTGTAGTGCTATAGCCGTCGCATTGCAGTAGAATCTGGCTGGAAAATTCAATTTTACTGACATTCTCGACTAATATCGTGATGCGCAGCCCTTCTCGCATAAATAAGGAGCAAGGATCCTTTTAGAGTGCTATAGCCATTGCAATGCTGCAGAATCTGGCTGGAAA
>NW_016971957.1:0-906 GCF_001483705.2 Eufriesea mexicana
ACAGGCCAGGTCAGGACAGGCCATGTCTGGTCTGGCCAGCCCAGGACATGCCAGGGAATGACGTGTCAGTTCCGGTCAGGTCAGGTCAGGTCAGGCCAGGTCAGGTTCGGGTCAGTTACGGTCACGTCATGTCAGGTCAGGCCATTCCAGGTCGGGTCAGGTAATGTCAGGTCAGGTCGGGGCGTGTCAGGTCAGGTCAGGTCAGGAGATGTCATGTTCGGTCAGGTCAGGCCAGGATAGGACACGTCACATCAGGCCAGGCCATATCAAGCCAGGTAAGGTCAGGTCAAGTTAGGTCAGGTCAGGACAGGTCAGGTCTGGCCAGGATAGGTCAGGTCAGGTCAGGTCAGGGCAGGTCAGGTCAGGCCACGACTGCTCAGGTCAGGTTGGGTCATGTCATGACGGGACAGTTCCTTTCAGGTCAGGGCAGGTTAGGCCCTTCCAGGTTAGGTCAGGTGAATTCAGGTCTGGTGATGTCATGTCGTCTCAGGGCAGGACATGTCAGGTCAGGACAGGTCTGGTCACCTCAGGTCAGTTCAGGTCATGTCATGTCCGCTCAGTTCATGTCAGGTCAGGTCAGGACAGGCCAGATCTGGTCGGGTTATGTTAGGTTGGATCAGATCAGGCCAGGCCAGGCCAGGTAAGGCCACGAAAGGTAAGGTCAGTTCAAGTCAGGGCTGGCTAGGACAATTCAGGTTGGTCAGGATAGGACAGGTCAGGTCAGGTAAAGTCTGGTCAGGTCAGGTCAGGTCAGGTCAGGTCATGACGGGTCAGTTCCTGTCGCGTCATGTTAGGACAGGTTAATCCAGGTCGGGTCAGGTGATGTCAGGTCAGGTCGGGGCGTGTCAGGTCAATGTCAGGTCAGTTCAGCTAATGTCAGGTCCGGTCAGGTCAGGTCAGGTTAGG
>NW_016971958.1:0-261 GCF_001483705.2 Eufriesea mexicana
ACCAAACCTAACTTGACTTAACCTAACCGAACGTAACGTAACTTAACATAACGCGCATAGATCGCAATTGCTGACCTCCCCAGAGACATGCAGATGCCAGTAGGGCAACGCAGAGCGCATATATCTTCCGAAAGGCTGCGTATAGGGCAAAGGTCAAAGCAATCCCTACAAAACTTAACCCAACATACCATAACCAATTGTAACATAACGCACACCGACGTGCCGCGAGCGTCATTGCTGGCGTCTCCGTTGACTAGCAGA
>NW_016971959.1:0-550 GCF_001483705.2 Eufriesea mexicana
CATGTATACGTATGGAGGAAGAGCCCTATTGGCCTACTGTATCCATTGTAATGCTATAGAATCAGGCTGAAAAGTTCAATTTTATTTATATTTTCGACTAATATCGTGGTGAGCTAATTTTCTTGCTAAAATACGGAGGAAAGATTCCAATGGCGTGCTATAGCCATTGCGACGCTCTATAATCTGTCTGGAAAATTCAATTTTATTGACATTTTTGACTAATATAGTGGTGAACTAACTTTCTTGCATAAATGAGAGGGAAAGACTCCATTGGCATGCTAAGACTCCATTGGCATGCTATAGCCATAGCAATGCTCTTGAATCAGCCTAGAAAATTCAATTTTTACGACATTTTCGTCTAATATCGTGGTGTGTTAATTTTCTTGGGTAAAAAAGGCGGAAAGTTCCTATTGGCGTGCTATAGCCGTGGCATTGCTATAGAATCTGCCTGGAAACATCAAATTTATTGACATTTTCGATATATATGGTGGTCAGCTTTCTCCTTTGCATACGAAAGGAGAAAGGAATCAATTGGCGTACTATAGCCATT
>NW_016971960.1:0-900 GCF_001483705.2 Eufriesea mexicana
ATTTATGGATGTGTGGATGTATGATTGTATGGATGGGTGGATGTATGGATGTATGGACGTATGCATCGATGGGTGTAGGGATGGGTGCTTGTATGGACGGATGGATGTATGGTTCGATGGATGCATGAATGGGTATTTGTATGGATGGGTGGATGTATGGATGGATGGATCTATGGAAAGATGGATGTATGGATTTATAAATGTATGGATGAATGGTTGTTTGGATTGATGGATGTACGAGTGTATGGACGTATGGATAGATGTATGGATGTATTGATGTATGTATGTATGTATGTATGTATGGATGAATGGATTTTTGGATGGATGTATGGATGGTTAGATGTTTGGATGTATGGATGGACGGATTTATGGATGTGTGGATGTATGAACGAATGGATGGATGGATGTACGGATGGATTGACGTATGGATGGTCGGATGTACGTATGTATGAATGTGTGGATGGATGCATGGATTTATATATGTATTGTTGTGTGGATGTATGAATGTATGGATGGATGTATGTATGGATGGATCGATGTATGGAAAGAAGGTTGTATGTATGGATGTATGTATGGATGAATGGTTGAGTGGATGGATGGATGTATGGACGGACTGAGGTATGGATGGACGGATGTACGGAAGTATGGATTTATGGATGTGTGGATGTATGAATGTATGGATGGTTGGGTGTATGGGTGGATATATGTATCTATGGATGGATGGATGGATGGGTGTATGGATGTATGGACGTATGGATGTACGAATATACGTATGTACCGATATATGGACGTATGGATGGACGGATGGATGTATGGATCTATGGATGTATGGATTTATTTATGCATGGATGTACGAATGTATGGATGTACGAATGTAAGGATATACGGGTGTATGGATGT
>NW_016971961.1:0-484 GCF_001483705.2 Eufriesea mexicana
ATCATACCAAGTAATGGTCTTATTGAAGAGCGTATCACCTTTAATAAAGTATAATTTTTAAATTGTGCAGTCTGAACATGTTGTGGTATGTATATTTACTCCCTCTTAATAGTTCAGCATATTTTTTAACTTGTACATGTATCTTACCTTTTTAAATGTTATCATATCCAACAAGAACAGCGAAATTATCATATACAATACTTGCTCTTACATAATTAGGAATTAATGTTGGAAATTCGTAAAGAAATATTGCTAACATCTTTTCTGAAATATCTAAATATTTTGACCGTGGTGAATTGATAATTATATGTGATTTAATGTTAAAAATGTCATAAACAGGAATCAATATATTACGCATTACGCTTTAGTATAAGTTAATTTAACTATCCCAATGTAATCAGTACCAATACCAGTCATTATTACAGAGGTATATGTTATTACATCATATTTTGCCTTTTTAGGTGCAAATCCAATATTACCAGCA
>NW_016971962.1:0-597 GCF_001483705.2 Eufriesea mexicana
GAGAGCCAAGCAGAACACGTTAGTCGGGAGTAGAACGCAGAAGTTCATAGAATCGCTGTGTTTGTCAGAAAGGACAATGCTACCCAAACCTAACCAAAGCCAACCGTTAATAACCAAATGTAGGTTAACACAGCGTAACGTGCCGATGCCGATATTGGTGCAACCGCTGCCCCCCCACTCCCGTGCCGAGCACGTCTAGCTAGAGCACAGTAGGGCACCGAAGCAAACCGAATAGCTGCGTACTGTAGAAAAGTTAGAGATATCCTAACCAAACGTAGCCAAACTCTGCATAACCGAACGTAACCTAACACAATGTACCTTGCCGAGGCCGCAATTGCTGGCATTTCCAGACCCAAGCAGCAAATACTAGGGCTCCGTAGGGCGCAGAAATCCAACTAACAGCAGACTATAGCACTATGGTCAAAGTTATCCTCTCCTAACCCGACCAATCGTAACATAGCCAAACGTGACCTAAACTCAACGTAACGTGCCGAGACCCCTATTTCTGCCCTTCCCAGAAACAAGATGGAAATCCTAGAGAACTGTAGGGCTCAGAAACCCACCTAATAGCTGACTATCGCATTAAAGTCAAAGCTA
>NW_016971963.1:0-292 GCF_001483705.2 Eufriesea mexicana
CTATACACGGTTATTCGGCGGACTTCTGCGCTGTACAGTGCTCTAGTTTATTCTGCACGGCAACGGAAAGGCCAGCTGTATTGGTCTCGGCACATTAGCCTGAGATATGTTACGTTTGGTTATGTTACGTTTGGCTATGTTAGTATAGGCTACTTTGTCTTTTATGATATACACTGTTATTCTGAGGACTTCTGCGCTCTAACGTGATTTAATATGCTCTGCTTGGCTCTGAGGGCGCCAGGGGCAGTGGTCGCGGCTCGTTACGTTGAGTTACACTACGTTTGTGTAAGTT
>NW_016971964.1:0-898 GCF_001483705.2 Eufriesea mexicana
GTATGTATGGATGAATGGTTGTTTGGATTGATGGATGTATTGGTGGATTGAGGTATGGATGGATGGATGTATCGAATGATGGACGTACGAATAGATGCATTTATGGAAGTATGGATGTGGGGATGTATGGATGAATGTATGTATGGATGGAAGAATGTATGGTTGGATGGATTTATGGATGGATGGATGGGTGGATGTATGTATGGATGTAGGCATGGATGTATGTATGGATGCATTAACGGATGTATCTTTGGATGTATGTATGGATGAGTGTATGGTTGTATGCATAGATGTATGGATGTATGGACGTATGTATGGAAGTACATATGGATGGATGAGTGCATGGGTAGATGGATTTATGGATGTGTGGATGAATGGATGGATGGATGTATGGATGGATGGATGTATTAATGTATGGACGTTTGTATGTATGGATGTATGGATGTAAGGCAGTAGTTGCGTTATGGATGTGTGGATGTATGTTTGCATGGATGTATGGATGTACGAATGTATGGATTTACGGAGGCATCTATCTGTGGATGTGTGGGTGGATGACTGGATCGGCGATTGGACATTAGTGTGGATGTATGAATGGATGCTTGTGTGGATGATTATATGGATGTATGGATGGATGTATGCATGGATGTATGCATGGATGAATGTTTTGGTGTATTTAAGGATGTATGTATTTATGTCTCTATGAATGTATGGATGGATGGGAGGATGTATGGACGTATGTACGGATGTGTGTATAGATGTATGTGTGGATGCATTGATGTGTCAATGTATGTATGTGTTAATGTACCAATGTATGGGTGTACGGATGAATGGATGCATGGATCTATGTATGTTTGGATGTATGGATGGCTGGACGTATGAATGGATGGACGTATGGATG
>NW_016971965.1:0-291 GCF_001483705.2 Eufriesea mexicana
TGCAATGACTATAGCACGCCAGCAGAATTCTTCCTCCTTATTAATGCAAGAAAGGTGGCTCACCATGATATTAGTCGGAAATGTCAATAAGATTGAATTTTCCTGCCAGAGTCCATAGCATTGCGAAGGTTATAGGACGCCAACTGCATCTTTCCCCCTTACTTATGCAAGGAAGTTAGGTCACCATGATATTAGTCGAAAATGTCAACAAAATTGTATTTTCCGTCCACAATCTGTATCATTGCAATGGCTATAGCACTCGAAAAGCATCTTTCCTCCTTACTTATGCAA
>NW_016971965.1:384-1242 GCF_001483705.2 Eufriesea mexicana
AAATTAGGTCACCATGATATTAGTCGAAAATGTCAACAAAATTGTATTTTCCGTCCACAATCTGTATCACTGCAATGGCTATAGAACTCGAAAATCATCTTTCTTCCTTACTTATGCAAGGAAGTTACCTCACCGCGATATTAGTCGAAAATGTCAACAAAATTGTATTTTCCGTCCACAATCTGTATCATTGCAATGGCTATAGCACTCGAAAATCATCTTTCTTCCTTACTTATGCAAGGAAGCGAGCTCACCACGATATTAGTGAATAATGTCAATAAAATTGTGCTCCCTTCCAGATTCTATAGCATTGCAATGACTACTGCACGCCAACAGTATGTTTCCGCCTTATTTATGCATGAAAGATAGCGCACCACAATATTGGTCGAAAACGTCAATAAAATTGTTGTTTTCAGACAGATTGTGAAGCATTGCAATGGCTACAGCTCGCCAATAGAATCTTTCTGCCTTGTCTATGCAAGAAAGTTAGTTCACCACGATATTAGTCGAATATGTCAATAAAATTGAATCTTCCAGCCAGATTCTACTGCCTTGCAATGGATATAGCACGCCATATGTATCTTTCCTCCTTACCTATGCATGGAAGATAGCTCATCACGGTATTAGTCGAAAATGTCAATAAAATTGAATTTTCCAGGCAGATTCTATAGCATTGCGACAGCTATAGCACGCCAGCAGAATTCTTACTCCTTATTTATGCAAGAAAGGTGGCTCACCGCGATATTAGTCGGAAATGTCAATAAAATAGAATTTTCCAGGCAGATTCTATAGCACTGCGACGGCTACAGCACGCCAATTGAATCCTTCCTCCTTATGTATGACAGAAAATAGCTCACC
>NW_016971966.1:0-255 GCF_001483705.2 Eufriesea mexicana
GCATTGCAGTGCCTATAGCATGCCAAAAGAATCTTTCCTCCTGATATATGGAAGAAAGATAGCTCACCACCATATTAGTCGCGAATGTGAATAAAATTGATTTTTCCAGCCAGAATCTTTGGCATTGCAAAGCCAATAGCACGCCAATAGAATCTTCCCGTCTTATTTACGCAAGAAAAATAGCTAACCGCTATATTAGTCGTAAATGTAAATAAAATTGAATCTGCCAGGCACATTCCATATCATTGCAGTGGT
>NW_016971967.1:0-899 GCF_001483705.2 Eufriesea mexicana
CCTCCATAACGCGCCACGGCCACAGTTTCCGTCCTCCCCGGAGCCAACCAGAACATACTAGAGTACAGTAGATAGCAGATATCCACCGCATTTCAGTGTACAGCACAAAAGTCCAAGGTATCCTATCCTAACACAAACAAACCTAACCTAACCAAACGTAACCTAACTATACATAACGCGCACACCGCTTCTGGCCTCCCCAGAGCAAGGCAGAGCATATTAGATCACAGTGGAGTGCAGCAATCAACCGAATGGGTGTATATAGCACAAATTCGGAGCTGCCCCGCCCTAACCTAGACGAAAGTAGCGTAACCAAACGCAAGCTACCTACACTTGGCGGCCCTACACCTCTATTGCTGACCTCCGCAGGGCCAAGCACAATATACTACAGCACAGAAGATAACAGACTTCCACGGCGTTTCAGTGCATAGCGCAAAGGTCGAGGACAACCTGAGGTAACCAGACAAAGCCAAACCCAACCTAACGTTTCCTGAGTCTGCATAACGTCCCAAGGCCACCATAGCTGCCTTTCACAGACACAAGCTGAAAATATCAAATTGTAGTGTATCGCTGAAATCCACCGAATAGCAGTGTATATCTCAAATGTCACATTTATCCTATCCTAACCTAACCAAACGTAACATAACCAAGTGCAACATAATCCATCCTGACGTACCTAGACCACTAGTGCTATTCTTCGCAGTGCCAAGCGGATCATACCGGGGCAAAGTAGAGCGCAGAAATCCACCGAGTAGCCGTGTATACCACGAAAGTCAGAGCTATGCAAACCTTACACAAGGAAACATATCCTAGCTTAACGTAATCTATCTCAACCTAACGCGGTGCGACTAGTATTGCAGATTTCCACAGAGTCAAGAAGAGCATATAAGAGCAGAGTG
>NW_016971968.1:0-875 GCF_001483705.2 Eufriesea mexicana
GGTCGTGCAGAGTATGGTAGAGCAATGTAGAGCGCAGAAATCCACCGAAGAGCAGTGTATAGCTTGAAAGCCAAATCAATCCCAACATAAACAAAGCAACCGTAGCCAACCCAAACGTAGCCTAATACAACCTAACGTACCGGAACCACTGTTACTGGCCTCCTCAGAGAGGAGCAGGGTATAGTTCAGCAATGTAGAACGTATAAACTGAACGAGTAGCACACTGTAGCACAAGAGTCAAAGCCATCTTTGCTGAACCTAACCAAACATATCATAACCGAACTAATCCTTACTCAACCTAACGTGCCTAGACCTCCGTTGATGACGTCTCAAGAGCCAAGCAGAATATGCTACAGCGCAGCAAGGCTCAGAAATCTACCGAATAGCAATGTACAGCACAAAAATCAAAGCTACCCTCTCCGAACATAACCAAACGTTACATAAGCGATCGTAACGTGTTACAAACTGACGTGCCACGGCCGCCATTTCTGACCACACGTGAGCTAAGCACAGTATAGTAGAGCAATGTAGAACACTGAAATCGTCTGGAGAGCAGTCCATTGCACAAAATAAACACTATCCTAACCAATCCAAAACCATCGTAACGTAACCAAACGTAACATAACTCGACCTAACGTGCCGAGGGCACTACGCCTGGCGCCCACGAAGCGGAGTGCGATAGCGCACAGGAGAACGCACAAGTACATAGAATAGCAGTGCGTCGCGCAAAAGTCAATGCAATCTTAACATAGGAAGACGAAACCGAACGTAACCAATCGTATTCTAACAAAGTCTATCGTGCGGCGGACACTATTGCTGGCCTCCTGAGAGTAGAGCAGAGTATAGTAAAGCAATGTTCAGCGCTGAAATCCACC
>NW_016971969.1:0-504 GCF_001483705.2 Eufriesea mexicana
GTGCTCTGCTATATTCCGCTTTGCTCCGCGGAGGCCAGCAATATTGATCTCGGCAGGCTAGGTGATTTTGGTTGCGTTCGGTTATGTTAGGTATGTCTGGGTTAGGTTACGATGCCTATGACTTTTCTGCTTTTCATTGCCATTCTATGGACTTCTGCGCTCTACGCTCATCTAATATGTTCTTGGCCCTGGTGAGGCCAGCAATGACGGCTTCGGCGCGTTAGGCTTGGTTAGATCACATGTGGCTTTTCTAGGTAAGGTTAGGTATGGTTAGGATAGCATTGACTTTTCTGCTTTCCATTGCGATTCCATGGATTTCTGTGGAGGATTTCTGTGGTCTATTCTTCTCTAATATGTTCCACTCGTACGTTTGGGGGCCAGCAACATCTTTCGCGGCACATTAGACGGAGTCCCGTTACTTTCGGTTGTGTTACGTTTGGTTAGGTTAGGATAGGGTTGCTTTGACTTTTGTGCCATACGCTGTTAATCTATGGACCTCTGCGT
>NW_016971970.1:0-356 GCF_001483705.2 Eufriesea mexicana
AAAACGAGCCGCGAACGCTGCTCCTCACCTCCCTATATCCAAGCAGAATGTAGCATAGCGAAGCAGCTCACAGAAATACACCGAATAAGAGTGTATAGCACGTAGGTCAAAGTTATTCTAACAACACATATCCAAACGTAACGTAACGAAGTGTATCCTTACCATATCTAAGGTGCCGCGACCGCTATTGCTCGCCTCGCCAGAGCCGAGCCGAGTGTAGTAGTGCAATGTAAAGCGCAGTAATTAGCCGAGTTGCAGTAGAAAGCACACAAGACAAAGAAATACTAACCGAACCTTCCCAACATACCCTAACGAAACGTAACATAACTTAACCTAACGTGCCGAGACGACTGTTA
>NW_016971971.1:0-232 GCF_001483705.2 Eufriesea mexicana
TTCTGGAAAATAAAATTTTATTGACACTTTCGGCCAATCTCGTGGTGAGCTTACTTTATTGCGTAAATAAGGAGGTTAGATCCTATTGGCGTGCTATTACCATTGCAACACTGTAGAAACTTCCTGGAACATTCAATTTTACTGACATTTTCGACTAATATCGTGGTGAGCTTACTTTATTGCATAAATAAGGGGGGTAGATTCTACTGGCGTGCTATAGCTATTGCATTGC
>NW_016971971.1:358-1146 GCF_001483705.2 Eufriesea mexicana
TGATATAGAATGTGTTTGGAAACTTCAAATTTACTGACTTTTTCGACTAACATCGTGGTGAGCTATCTTTCTTGCATATATAGAGAGGAAAGATTCAATGCACGTGCTATAGCTGTCGCAATGCAATAGAATCGAGCTGGAAATATCAATTTTATTGACATTTTCGACTGATATTGCGGTGAGTTAACTTGCTTGCATAAATAAGGAGGAAAGGTCCTCATGGCGTGCTACAGCCATTGCAATGCTCTGGAATCTTGTTGGAAAATTCAATTTTATTGATATTTTCGACTAATATCGTGGGGAACTAACTTCATTGCATAAATGAGGAGGAAAGATCCATTTCGCATGCTGTAGCCTTCGCAACGCTATAGAATCTTGCTGGAAAGTTCAATTTTATTGACATTTTCGACTTATATTGTGGTGAGCTATCTTCCTTGCATAGGTACGGAGGAAAGATACTTTTGGCGTACTATATCCACTGCAATGCTGTAGAATCTGGCTGGAAAATTCAATTTTATTGACATTCTCGACTAATATCGCGGAGAGTTAACTTTCTTGCATAAATAAGGAGCAAAGATTCAATTGGTGTCCTATAGGCATTGAAAAGCTATAGAATCCTCCTGGAAAATTCAATTTTATTGACATTTTCGACTAATATCGTGGTGAGTTAGAATCTCGTGGTGAGCTTACTTTATTGCGTAAATAAGGAGGTTAGATCCTATTGTCGTGCTATTACCATTGCAACACTGTAGAAACTTCCTGGAACATTCAATTTTACTGACATTTTC
>NW_016971972.1:0-2014 GCF_001483705.2 Eufriesea mexicana
ACTGTCAATAAAATTGAACTTTCCAGCCAGATTCTATAGCATTGCGTAGGCTATAGCACGCCTTGAGAATCTTTCCACTTTATTTATGCAAGAAAGGTAGCTCACAAAGATGTAAGATGAAAATGTCAATAGAATTGGTGTTTCCAGCAAGATTCTATAGCATTGCAATGCCAATAACACGCCAATATTATCTTTCCTGCTTATTTATGCGAGAAGGTTTACTCACCACGATATTAGCCGAAAATGTCAATAAAATTGAATCTGCCGCACACATTCTACATCATTGTATTGGCTATAGCACGCGAGTAGAACCTTCACTCCTTATTCATGCAAGAATGGTAGCTCACCACAATATTAGTCGAAAATGTGAACGAAATTGTATTCTCCATCCAGATACTTTGGAATTGCAATGGTTGTAGCACACCAAGAGGATCTTTCCTCGTTGTTTATGCAAGAAAGGTAGCGCACCACAATATTAGTAGAAAATGTCATCAAAATTGAACTCTCCAGCCAGATTCGATTGCATTGCGAAGGCTATAGCACGCCGAAAGGATATTTCCTCCTTATTTATGCAAGAAAGGTAGCACACCACGATATTATTCGAAAATGTCAACAAAATTGACCTCTCCAGCCAGATCCTAATGCATTGCGAAGGCTATAGCACGCCGAAAGAATATTTCCTCCTCATTTATGCAAGAAAGGTAGCACACCATGATATTAGTAGAAAATGTCAACAAAATTGACCTCTCCAGCCAGATCCTAATGCATTGCGAAGGCTATAGCACGCCAATGCAATCCTTCATCCTTATTTATGCAAGAAAGATAGCTCTCCACGATATTAGTCGAAAATGTCAGTAAAATTGAATTTTCCGTCCAGACTCCAGTGCATTGCAATGGCTATAGCACGCCAATAGGTTCTTTCCACCTTATTTATGCAAGAAAGTTAGTTCTCCACGATATTAGTCAAAAATGTCAATAAAATTGAACTTCCCTGCCAGATTCTATAGCATTGCAAAGCCTATGGCACGCCAATAGAATATTTCGTCCTTATTTATGCAAGAAAGGTAGCTGACACGATATTAGGGGAAAATGTCAATAAAATTGAATTTTCCATTCAGATTCTATAGCATTGCAGTGACTATAGCTCGCCAATAGAATCTTTCCAACATGTTTATGCAGGAAAGTTTGCTCACCAGGATATTAGTCGAAAATGTCAATATAATCAAATTTTCAATCCACATTCTCTATCATTGCAATGTCTATTGCACGAGAATAGAATCTACACTGCTTTTTTAGGCAAGAAAGGTAGCTCACCACGATATTATTCGAAGCTGTCAATAAAATTGAACTTTCCTGCCGGATTCTATAGCATTGCAAAGCCCATAGCACGCCGATAGAATATTTCCTCCTTATTTATGCAAGAAAGGTAACTCACCACGATATTAGTGGAAAATGTCAGTAAAATTGCATTTTCCAGCCCGATCGCAGTGAATTGCAATGGCTATAGCACGCCAATAGATTCTTTCTTCCTAGTTTATGCAAGAAAGATAGCTCACCACGATATTAGCCGATAATGTCATTAAATTGAGTCTGCCGGGCACATTCTATATCATTGCAATGGTTATAGCACGCCGAGAGGATCTTTCCGCCTTATTTACGCAAGAAAGTAAGCTCACAACGATATTAGCCGAAAATGTCATAAAATTGAATCTGCCGGGCACATTCTATATCATTGCAATGGTTATTGCACGCCAAGAGGATCTTTCCTCCATGTTTATGCAAGAAAGATAGCTCACAACAATATCAGTCGAAAATGTCAATGGAATTAAATTTTCCGGCCAGATTCTATAGCATTGCAATAGTTACAGCTTGCCAATGTAACCTTTCCCCCTTGTTTATGCAAGAAAGTTAGCTCACCACGATATCAGTCGAAAATCTCAATAAAATTGAGCTTTGCAGGCAGATTCTATAGCATTGAAATGGCTATAGCACACCAAAAGTATCTTTCCTCCTT
>NW_016971972.1:2180-2416 GCF_001483705.2 Eufriesea mexicana
AATGTCAATAAAATTGAATTTTCCAGCCCGATTCTGCAGCATGGCAATGCCCATAGCACGCCAAAAGTATCTTTCCTCCTTACTTATTAGAGGATGTTGCCACACCACGATATTAGTCGAAAATGTCAATAAAATTGAATTTTCCAACCACATTCTATAGCATTGCAATGCCTATAGCATGCCAACAGAATCTCTCCTCCTATTTCATGGAAGAAAGTTTGCTCACCACCATATAA
>NW_016971972.1:2437-5639 GCF_001483705.2 Eufriesea mexicana
TGATTTTTCCATCCAGATTCCTTGGCATTGCAATGGCAATGGCACGCCAATAGAACCTTTCCGCCTTATTTACGCAAGAAAGTTGGCTCACCACAATATCAGTCGAAGAAGTCAATAAAATTGAATTTTGCATACATATTCTATAGCACTGGATTGACTATAGCATACCAAAACGATCTTTCCTCCTTACTTATGCACGGAAGTTGGCTCACACGATATTAGCCGAAAGTGTCAATAAAATTGAATTTTCACGCCAATTGTATCTTTCCCACTTATTTATGCAAGAAAGTTAGCTCACCAGGATATTAATCGAAAATGTCAATAAAATTGAATTTTCCAACCACATTCAATATCATTGCAATGTCTATAGCACGCCAATAGAATCTACCCTGCATATTTGGACAAGAAAGGTAGCTCACCGCGATACTAGGCGAAACTGTCAGTAAAATTGAACTTTCCTGCCCGATTCAATAGCATTGCAATGCCTATAGCACGCCGAAAGAACATTTCCTCCTTATTTATGCCAGAAAGGTAGCTCACCACGATATTAGTCGAAAATGTCAGAAAAATTGTATTTTCCAGCCAGATTCTAGTGCATTGCAATGGCTATAGCACGACAATAGATTCTCTCCACCCTATTTATGCAAGAAAGGTAGCTCACCACGATAATAGCAGAAATTGTCATAAAATTGAAACTGCCGGGCACATTCTATAGCATTGCAATGATTATAGCACGCCAAGAGGATCTTTCCTACATGTTTATGCAAGAAAGGAAGTACACTACAATATCAGTCGAAACTGACAATGGAATTAAATTTTCCGGCCAGATTCTATAGCATTGCAACGGTTACAGCTTGCCAATGTAACCTTTCCCCTTGTTTATGCAAGAAAGTTAGCTCACCACGATTTTGGTCGAAAATCTCAATAAAATTGAACTTTGCAGGCAGATTCTATAGCATTGAAATGGCTATAGCACACCAAAAGTATCTTTCCACCTTACTTATGCACGGAAGTTGGCTCACCACGGTGTTAGTCGAAAATGTCAACAAAATTGAACTTTAAAGCCAGATTCTATTGCATTGGGAAGGCTATACCACGCCAATAGAAACTTTCATCCTTATTTATGTAAGAAAGTTAGCTCACCACGATGTTAGTCGAAAATGTTAATAAAATTGAATTTCCCAACAAGATTCTACGACATTGCAATTGCTATAGTACAACAAAAGGATCTCTCCTCCTTACTTATGCAAGGAAGATACCTCATTATTAGTCGAAAATGTCAAAAAAATTCATCTTTCCAGCCAGATTCTATTGCATTGCATTATCTATCGCACGCAAGTAGATTCTTTCCCCCTTTTTTATGCAAGAAATATAGCTCACCACGATATTAGTCGAAAATGACAATAAAATTGATTTTTCCAGGACGATTCTGTAGCATTGCGAAGCCTATAGCACGCCAGAAGAATCTTTCCTCTATATTAATGCAAAAAGGATAGCTCACCACGTTAGGAGTCGAAACTGTCAATAAAATTGAACTTTCCAGCCAGATTCTATAGTATTGCGACGGCTGTAGCAGGCAAATTGTATGTATGCCACTTATTTATGCAAGAAAGTTAGCTCCCCACGATATTAGCCGGAAATGTCAATAAAATTCAATTTTCCAGACAGATTCTACAGCATCGCAATGGCTACAGCACTGCAGAAGGGTCTTTCTTCCTACTTAGGCCAGGAAGTTAGCACACCACGATATTAGTCGAAAATGACAATAAATTTGAATTTTCCAACAAGATTCTACGACATTGCAATTGCTATAGTACAGCAAAAGGATCTCTCCGCCTTACTTATGCAAGGAAGATGCCTCACCACGATATTAGTCGAAAATGACAATGAAATTGAATTTTCCTGGACGAGTCTATAGCATTGCGATGCCTATAGCACGCCAGTAGAATCTCTCCCACTTATTTATGCAAAAAAGATAGCTCTTCACGATTATAGTCGAAACTATCAATAAAATTAAATTTTCCAGGACGACTCTACAGCATTGCGATGCCTACAGCATGCCAATAGAACCTTTCCTCCTTATTAACGCAAAAAAGTTAACTCACCACGATATTAGTAGATAAGGTCTATAGAATTGAATTTTGCAGCCCGATTCTGCAGCATTACAATGCCTATAGCACGCCAAAAGGATCTTTCCTCCTTATTTATGCAAGGGTGTTGGCGCACCACGATATTAGTCGAAAATGTCAATAAAATTGAATTTTTCAGCAACATTCTATAGCATTGCAATGCCTATAGCATGTCAGCAGAATCTCTACTCCTATTTCATGGAAGAAAGATTGCTCACCACCATATTAGCCGAAAATGTCAATAAAATTGATTTTTCCATCTATATTCCTTAGCATTGCAATGGCATTAGCACGCCAATAGAGTCTTTCCGCCTTATTTACGCAAGAAAGTTAGCTCACCACGATATTAGCCGAAAATGTCATTAAATTGAATCTGCCAGGCACATTCTATATCATTGCAATGGTTATAGCACGCCAAGAGGATCTTTCCTCCTAGTTTATGCAAGAAAGGTAGCTCACCACAATATTAGTCGAAAATGTCAATAAAATTGAATTTTCCATTCAGATTCTATAGCATTGCAGTGGCTATAGCTCGCCAATAGAACCTTTCCCCCATGTTTATGCAAGAAAGTTAGCTCACCAAGATGTAAGTCGAAA
The DNA here is from genome assembly GCF_001483705.2 of Eufriesea mexicana. Taxonomy (NCBI): domain Eukaryota; kingdom Metazoa; phylum Arthropoda; class Insecta; order Hymenoptera; family Apidae; genus Eufriesea; species Eufriesea mexicana. Next base: position 5,164 of record NW_016971972.1, read on the forward strand.
ATGTCATTAAAATTGATCTTTCCAACCACATTGAATATCATTGCAATGGCTACAACACGCCAAGAAGAACTTTCCTACTTATTTATGCAAGAAAGATAGCTCACCACGATGTTAGTCGAAACTGTCAATAAAATTATATTTTCCAGGACGAATCTATAGCATTGCAATGCCTACTGCATGCCAATAGAATCTTTCCTCCTTATTAATGCAAAAAAGTTAACTCACCACGATATTAGTAGATAATGTCAATAAAATTGAATTTTCCACCCCGATTCTGCAGCTTTAAAATGCCTATAGCACGCCAAAAGGATCTTTCCTCCTTACTTATGCAAGGGTGTTGGCTCACCACGATATTAGTCGAAAATGTCAATAAAATTGAGTTTTCCAGCAACATTCAATAGCATTGCAATGCATATAGCATGTCAACAGAATCTCTCCTCCTATTTCATGGAAGAAAGATTGCTCACCACCATATT
>NW_016971973.1:0-533 GCF_001483705.2 Eufriesea mexicana
CTCCTCGCCTCCCAGAGACGCTCAGAGCCTAGTAGAGCAGTGTAGAGCGCAAAAGTACACCGAGTAACAGTGTGTAGCCCAAAAGTCGAAGACATCCTAACCTAACCTGACCTAAGCTAACATAACCGAACGTAGCCTAACTCAAAATGACGCGCTGCGACCGCTGCTCCTGGCAACCCCAGAGCCAAGCAGAGTGCAGTAGAGCGATGAAGGTCAGAGGAACACAAGGAATAGCAGTGCATAGCACAATGTCAAAGTAGTCTATCCTAACCTAGCGAAGCGTAGTATATCCAAACGTAACCTAACACAACCGGACATGAGGAGAAAACTATTGCTGATCACCACAGACACAAGTAGAGTGTGCTAGAGCACAGTAGTTTGCAACTCCACATTGCAGAGAATAGGAAAAAAGTTGAATATGTCCTAACATAGGCTGACATCACTGAACCTAACCTAACGTAGAGTAACTGAACTTAACGTGACGAGACCAATATTGCTGGCCTGTCCAGCCCCAATCATAACATATTAGAGCA
>NW_016971974.1:0-448 GCF_001483705.2 Eufriesea mexicana
ATATCCCAAACAAACGGAAGGCAATCAAACGTAACCTAACCACTCCTGACGCGCCGCGGCCACTATTCCTGGCCTCCACAGGGCATAGCAGAGCATATTAGGCCACAGTAGTGCGGAGAAATGCACCGAATAGCAGTTTATGGCATGAAAGTCGATGTTACTCTAGCCTACCCAAGGCAAAGGTAACCTTACCGAACGAAACCTAACTCAAGCTTTCGTGCCACGACCACTACTCCTGTCCTCCCCAGAGTCGAGCAGAGCATTGCAGGGAAATGTAGAGCGCAGAAATCCGCCAAACATCAGTTTATAGCCCAAAAATCAAAACTGTCCTAGCCTACGCTATCCAATCGTAGCATAACCAAACGTGACATAACTCCACCTAACCACATATCACCACAATTGCTGTCATCCCCACGGCGAAGCAGAATATACTAGGGCACAGTCGATT
>NW_016971975.1:0-213 GCF_001483705.2 Eufriesea mexicana
TAAAATGGATAATAGATTTTGAATAGGCCTATTCCCAGGCAAGTAGATGTCCGTACTTGCCATCGGATTGATGGCGTTAGGCGTTCTAGTCACCATGGTATAAGAGATTATAGGTTTTGAATAGACTTATTCTCTGGCAAGTAGATGGCTGTACTTACCATTGGATTGAAGGCGTTATGCCATCTACTCACCATTCTATAACAGGTTATAGAT
>NW_016971975.1:317-1048 GCF_001483705.2 Eufriesea mexicana
ATTCTCTGGCAAGTAGATGGCTGTACTTGCCATTCTTTGAAGGCGATAGGCGACGTATTCACCAAGCTAGAACAGATTGTATACTTTGAATAGACCTATTCTATGGCAAGTAGAAGGCTGCACTTGCCATTGGATTGAACGCGTTAGGCGATCTATTCACCAAGCTATAACAGACTATAGATTTCGAATAGACCTATTCTCGGGCATGAAGGTGGCTGTACTTGCCGTTGGAATCAAGACGATATGCTATCTATTCGCCAAGCTATAGCAGACCATATATTTTCAGCAGACATATTCTCTGGCAAGAAAATGGCTGTCCTTGCCATTGTATTGAAGGCGTTGGGCGACCTATTCAACAAGCTACAACGGATTATAGATTTTGAATAGACCAATTCTCTGGCAAGTAGATGGCTGTTCTTGCCATTGGTTGAAGGCGTTAAGCGTTGAATACACCATGATATAACAGATTATAGATTTTGAATAGACCTATTCCCAGGCAAGTAGATATCTGTTCTTGCCATTGGATTGAAGGCGTTAGGCGATCTATTCACCATGGTATAACAGATTACAGATTTTGAATAGTCCTATTCCCAGGCAAGTAGGTGGCATTGCTTGAGATTGGATTGATGGCGTAAGGCGATCTATTCACCAAGCTGTAACAGGTTATTGATTTTGAATAGACCTATTCTCCGGCAAGTAGGTGGCAGTACTTGAGATTGGATTGATGGCGT
>NW_016971976.1:0-285 GCF_001483705.2 Eufriesea mexicana
CCAGGTCCTATAGCATTGTAATGGCTATAGCACGCAAATAGGATATTTCCTCCTTATATATGCGAGAAAGATAGCCGACAACGATATTTGTCGCAAATGTCAATAAAATTGAATTTTCCAGCCAGATTCTATAGGATTGCCGTGACTACAGTACGCCAGGAGAACCTTTCCTCCTTCCATATGCAAGAAAGCTAGATGACCCCGATTGTAGTCGACAATGTGCATAAAATCGTGTTTTCCAGCCATATTCTGTAGCATTGCAGTGGATATATCGCGTCAATAGAA
>NW_016971977.1:0-237 GCF_001483705.2 Eufriesea mexicana
TTGGCGTGCTATTGCCGTTGCAATCCTATAGAACCTGGATGGAAAACTCAATGTCATTGACATATTCGGCTAATATCGTGGTGAGATAGCTTTCTTGCATAAGCATGGAGGACAGATTCTATTGGCGAGCTATTGCCATTGCAATGCTATAGAGTCTTGCGGGAAAATTCAATTTTATTGACATTTTCGACTAATAGCGTGGTAAGCCAACTTCCTTGCATAAGTAAGGAGGAAAGA
>NW_016971978.1:0-1034 GCF_001483705.2 Eufriesea mexicana
AAGCACGCCAATAGCGTCCTTCCTACTTATCTAAGCAAGAAAGCTAGCACACCAGGATATTAGTCGAAAATGACAATATAATTGAATTCTCCAGCCGGATTCTTTAGCTCTGCAATGGCTATTGCACGCCAATAAAATCTTTCCTCCTTATTTATGCAAGAAAATTAGCTCACCACGATATTAGACGAAAATGTCAATAAAAATGAATTTTCCAGGCAGAGTCAATACCATTGCAATGGCTATAGCACGCCAATAGAATCCTTCCTCCTTACCAAAGCAAGAAAGTTAGCTCACCACGATATTATCTGAAAATGTCAATAAAACTGAATTTTCCTGGCAGATTCTATAGCATTGCTATGGCGATAGCACGCCAATGGCGTCCTTCCTCCTTATCTAAGCAAGAAAGCTAGCACACCAGGATATAATAGTAGAAAATAGCTATAAAATTGTATTTTCCAGGCAGATTCTGTAGCATTCCAATGGCTATAGCACGCCAATAAAATCTTTCCCCCTTATTTATGAAAGAAAGTAAGCTCACTACGATATTAGTCGAAAATGTCAGTAAAATTGTATTTTCCAACGGGATCCTGTAGCAATGCAATGGCTATAGCACGCCAATAGAATCTTTCCTCCTTATTTATGCACGAAAGTTAACTCAGAAAGATATTAGTCGAAAATGTCTATAAAATTGGATTTTCCAGCCTGATTCTATAGTATTGCAATGGCTATAGCACGCCAATAGAGTCTTTCCTCCTTATTTATGCAAGAAAATTAGAAAGCCAACAAAATCAGCACACCACGATATTTGTCGAAAATGTCTATAAAATAGAGTTTTCCAGGCAGTTTCTATAGCATTGTAATGGCCATAGCACGCCAATAGCGTCCTTCCTCCTTATCGAAGCAATAAAGTTATCTCGCCACGGTATTAGCAGAAAATGTCAATAAAACTGAATTTTCCTGGCAGATTCTACAGCATTGCAATGGCCATAGCACGCCAATGGCGTCCTTCCTCCTTATCGAAGCAAGAAAGTTAG
>NW_016971979.1:0-563 GCF_001483705.2 Eufriesea mexicana
ATCCAGTCATCCACCCACACATCCATACATAGATGCCTCCGTAAATCCATACATTCGTACATCGATACATCGATGCATACATACATCCCCACATCCATAACTCAACTACTGCCATACATTCATACATCCATACATACAAACGTCCATACACTAATACATCCATCCATCCATACATCCATCCATCCATACATCCACACATCCACACATCCATAAATACATAAATCCATCTACCCATGCACTCATCCATCCATATGTACTTCCATACATACGTCCATACATACTTCCATACATCCATGCATACACCCATACACACAACCATACATACATCCATAGATAAATCCGTAAATGCATCCATACATACATCATCCATACATCCCCACATCCATACATCCGTACATCCGTTCATCCATACCTCAATCCATCCATACATCCGTCCATCCATCCAACCATTCATCCAACCGTACATCCACCTTTACATACATCCATCCATCCAGACAACAACCCATCCATACATACATCGAACCTTACATCCATCCATCCATACAAGTACCAATCCAAACATC
>NW_016971980.1:0-1333 GCF_001483705.2 Eufriesea mexicana
AGAGACAAGCTGGACATACTGGTGCATACCAGAGCGCAGAAGTCCAACGTATAGCTCTGTGCAGCTCAAAAGTGAAATCTATCCTGCCCAAGCTTAGCCTTACCCAACATAACCGAACGTGACCCGACTCACCATATCGAGCCGAGACCACTATTAGAGCCAAGCTGAAAACATTAGAGCACTGTGGGGTACAGAAGTACACCTAATAGCAGACTATAGCGCTAAAGCAATAGCTGTGCCCTCCTAACCTACCAAAACGTAATATAACCACACGTAGCCTCTCTCAACCTAACTTGCCGCGACCACTATTGCTGGCCACCACAGAGGCAAGCAGAACTCTTTAGTAGAGAGTAGAACGCAGAAACCCATATGGACGCAGTGTATATCAGAAAAGTCAATGCTACTCGGACCCAACCAAACGCAACAGAAAATAACCGAAAATAACATAAATATACCTAACGTGCAGATACCGATAATCCTGCCCTCCCCAGAGCCAAACAGAACATACTAAAGCGCAGTAGAGCGCAGAATTACATCGAATAGCAGTGTACAGCACAATTGTAGAAGCTACCCTAACCAAACATGTCCTAACCCAACCTAGCCGGACATAACCTGACTCAGCATAACGTGCCGACACCACCATTGCTTTCCTTCCCAGAGCCAAGGTACGAATATTAATGCACTGTATGAAGCAGGAATACTCCTAATAGCAGGCTATAGCACTAAGGTCGAAGCTATCCTCTCCTAACATATCTAACTGTATCATAACGTAACGCAACGTAACTCAACCTATCGAGCAGCGCTCATATTTGCTGGTCACCCCAGAGCCAAGCAGAAAACATTAATAGAAAGTACAACGCGGTAATCCATATAATCGCAGTGCATATCAGACTTTTCAAAGCTGCCCAAACCAATCCCAAACCAGCAGGCCATAACCAAACATAGTACAGATCAACCCATCGTGCCGAGACCGCAATTGCTGCCTCACCCAGAGCCGAGCAGGACATACTAGAGCTCTCTAGAGAGAAGAAATCCACCGAAAAGCATACTATAGCAGTAAATTCGCAGCTATCCTCTACTAACCAAACCAAACGTCACCCAACCGAACGTAACCTAACTCAACGTAACGTGCCACGACAACGATTGCTGTCCTCCCCGGAGTCAAGCGGAACCCGCCAGTGGATAGTGGAACGCAGAAAACCGTATAATCGCAGTGTATATCAGAAAAGTCATAACTACCTCTGCCTAACCCAAACCAACAGGACATAACTAAACATAGCCTGTATAGCACAACGTGCCGAGGCCGCTAATGCTGCCCCCCCCCCCCCCCCCC
>NW_016971981.1:0-630 GCF_001483705.2 Eufriesea mexicana
GACATTTTCGGCTAATAACGTGGTGAGTTAACTTCCTTGCATAAATAAGGAGGAAAGATCCTTATGTCCTGCTATAGCCATTGCAATGTTGCAGAATCGGGCTGGAATGTTCAATTTTATTGACATTTTCGACTAATATCGTGGTGGGCTAGCTTCCTTTCATAAGTATGGAGGAAAGATCCTTTTGGCGTGCTGTGGCCAATGCAGTGCAGTAGAATCTGGCCGGAAAATTCAATTAGATTGACATTTTCGACTAATATCGCGGTGAGTTATCTTTCTTGCATAAATAAAGAGCAATGATTCTATTGGCGTGCTATTGCCATTGCAGTGATATAGAATCTGGATCGAAAATTCAATTTCATTGACATTTCCGACTAATATTGTGGTTAGCTAACTTTCTTGCATAAAGAAGGAGGAAAGGTTCTATTGGCAAGCTATAACCACTGCAATGCTGTAGTATCTGGCTGGAAAGTGCAATTTTAATGTCATTTTCGACTAATATCGTGGTGAGCTTACTTCCTTGAATAAGTAAGGAGGGAGAATCCTTTTGGCTCACTATAGCCATTTCAATGATATAGAATGTGCCTGGCACATTCAATTTTATTTACATTTTGGACTAATATCGTGGTT
>NW_016971982.1:0-282 GCF_001483705.2 Eufriesea mexicana
TATTAGTGCACATAAGAACGCAGAAATCAAGGGAACGGCAGAATATAGCACAAAAGTCGTATTAGGCTCCCCTAATCTAGCCAAACGTAACATATACAAGCGAAACCCAGCTCAAACTGACATGTCGAGGCAGCTACTGCTGGCCTCTATAGTGACAAGCTGAATGTACTAGAGCTCAGTAGTACTCAGAAGTCCACCGTATTGCAGTGAAGGGCACAGGAGTCGAAGATATCCTAGCACAAACTGACCTAACCTAACCAAACCAAACGTACCGCAACTCAA
>NW_016971983.1:0-486 GCF_001483705.2 Eufriesea mexicana
TTACTTATGCAAGGGAGATTGCTCACCACGATATTAATCGAAGATGTCAATAAAACTGTATTTTCCAGCCAGAATCCAGTGCATTGCAAAGGCTATAGCACGCAAATAGAACCTTTCCTCCTTATTAATGCAAGAAAGATAGCTCACCACGAGATTAGTAGAAAGTGTCAATAAATTTGAATTTTCCATCCAGATTCTATAGCGTTGCAATGGCAGTAGAACGCCAATAGAATCTTTCCTCCTTTTTTATGCAAGAAAGTTAGCTCACGACCATATTATTCGAAAATGTGAATAAAATTGAATTTTCCATCGAGATACTATAGAAATGCAATGGCTATAGCATGCCATTAACATCTACCCTCCTTATTTATGCAAAAAGAACAGCTCACCACGATATCAGTCGAAACTGTCAATAAAATTGATCTTTCCAGCCAGATTCTTTAGCATTGCAAAGACTATAGCACGCCAACAGAGTATTTCCTCCTT
>NW_016971984.1:0-521 GCF_001483705.2 Eufriesea mexicana
ATACTACGAAAGTGGAAGCTATCCGTACCTAATCAGAGATATCGTGACCTAATCAAAAGTATCGTATCTCAACCTGTCGCGCCGAGACAACTATTACAGGCGTCCCCAAATCCAAGCAGAGCATACATGAGTACAGAAGATCGCAGAAAGCCACCAAATAGTAATGCATAACACAAAAGTCAAAGCCATCCGCACCAAACGCAACATAACCCGACCAGACCAAACGTAACCTAACTAAACTTACCGTGCCACGACCGCAATTCCTGGCCTCCACAAAGTCGAGCAGCGTGTAGAGTGTAGTGGAGCAGCGAAGGGTGCAGAATTCCACCCAATAGCAGTGTACGGCTCCAAAGACAACGTCGTCCTGTCCTAACTTAACCAAACGTAACATACGCAGACGTAACGTAAACCAATCTGGCGTGCCACTAAAGCTATTTCTGGTCACACTAGAGCTCAGTAGAGTATAACAGAGCCATGCAGAACGCTGTAATTGCCCGAATAGCAGTATATAGCAAAAAAGT
>NW_016971985.1:0-1025 GCF_001483705.2 Eufriesea mexicana
TCGTGGCGAGCTAACATACTTGCATTACTAATGAGGAAAGAATCTATTGGCGTGCTATAGCCCATGCAGTGCTGTAGCATCTGGCTCGAAAATACAATTTCATACACATTTTCGACTAATATCGTGGTGAGCTAACTTTCTTGCAGAAGTAAGCAGGAAGAATTCTATTGGCGTGATATAGCCATTGCAATTCTATAGAATTTGTCTGGAAAATTCAATTTTGTTAACATTTTCGACAAATATCGTCGTGATGTAACTTTCTTGCATAAATACGGAGGAAAGATACTATTGGCGAGCTATAGCCATTGCAATGCTATAGAATCTGGCTGGAAAATTCAACTTTATTGACATTTTCGAATAATATCGTGGTGATGTAACTTTCTTGTATAAATAAGGAGGAAAGATACTATTGGCGTGCTATAGCCATTGCAGTGCTAGGGAATCTGCTTCGAAAATTCAATTTTATTGGCACTTTCGGCGAATATCGTGGTGGGGTATCTTTCGTGCTTAAATAAGGAGGAAATATCTATTGGCGCGCTATAGCCATTGCAATGCTATAGAATCTGGATCGAAAATTCAATTTTATTGACATCTTCGACTAATATCGTGGTGAGGTAACTTTCTTTCATAAATAAGGAGGAACGATTCTATTGGCGTGCTATAGCCATTGCAGTGCTATAGAATCTGCCTGGAATATTCAATGTTATTGACATTTTCGGCTAATATCGTGGTGAGCTAACTTTCTTGTATAAATAAGGAGGAAAGATACTATTGGGGTGCTATCGCCACTGCAATGCTGCAGAATCTGGCTGGAAAATGTAATTTTATTGACATTTTCGACCAATATCGTCGTGAGCTGACGTCCTTGCATAAATAAGGAGGAAAGATACAATTGGCCAGCTATAGCCATAGCAATTCTACAGTATCTGGATGGAAAATTCAATTTTATTGATATTTCCGTGTAATATCGTGGTGAGCTGACATCCTTGCATAAATAAGGAGGAAAGATTCTGTTGGCACGCTAT